>NC_056737.1:1405809985-1405932485 GCF_019279795.1 Protopterus annectens
TTTGCCATCACACACAAAATCCTAATATGACATCTGAGCCATTCTCTCCCTTTCTCTCTGTCCTACACTTGTGCTTCCTTGTTCCTGAATACCTCTTGTTCTGTAAGATATTGCTGAGCTTTAGTTATGAGAGACTTGGCTGTCGGTCATGTTTTCTTTCTTCATCCTAGGAAGTGCATATTAAATCACTTTTATCTGTCTTCATAATTTCTGTATATGCTTTTGCATTTTCTTTGCTTTCTCTCCACAGCTTTTTGTCTTTTGGCATCCATGCATTAGTAGAGTCTCCAGAACATTTTTCCATGTTCCACACAGGTTGAATTGGTGATCCTCCAAATTGCTCATAGGTGTAGTGTGGTGTGAGTCATTCCTGCAGTGCACTTACATTGCATCGAGGACCAGTTCTGTACCTTACACCCATTACCTACCAGAATAGGTTCTGGTTTTCAAAGACATTGAGCAGGATAAAAAAAAAAAGCTGGTATATCACAAAGTGAAGGAATGAATGACCTTCCTACACAGAAGAATAGTTTCCTGTTTTCTGCTGGTAATGCTTTTCCTCTCTGTATCCAGGCATCGCAGAGCTTTCTCAACTTTTTTTTTTTACTTTGAAAACCAGATTTTTAGTTTGATATAATTTATCTATGTTCCTTTAAATTTCATTTACACTTGTTCAGTCTCGTATAGGTAGTCTCCTTTTGTGTTTAGATTCCTAAGTTTGTTTCCCTGCACTTTATTTCTTTAAAGCTAAACTGCCACACATTTGACCATCCTTTTAACCCAAGTACTAAGTTCTTACCTATCTTGTTCACTTCATCTATTGTACCAGCTTTGTTGTAGATCATTTATTTGCAGAGATATATTTCTTTTTATCTGTTATTCTGTCACTGACATAGATGTGGAAGATGACAGAAAAAAAATGAATCATGCAGGTACTGCCACCTGTACTATAAGCTTTGTTCTTTCATCTTTCTATTGTAATGCCACCTCATGATGGGCTTGTGCCCTTTCTAGCATTCCAGAAATAATGCTGCTTTTCTGTAAGTCCTTAACCTCTCCTATTTGGCACCTTTTATCACAGCATATGTCAGTATGCCTCTTCTATGCATTTGCTCAGGAAAGCAACCACAGTCACAGCTTGGTCAGCCAAATGTGCACCCCCCCCCAAAGATAACCCTATTCTTTCCTTTCACTACCCCCCCCCCCAGGATAAGCACTCCATAGGTTCATAGGTTCATACTAGGCTATCTGCCCTAAGGCATTTATAAGCCTAGCCCAAATTTTTGTGGCTTACGCCACCTTATATGAAAAATACTGTGCCCATTAGTTTGTTGTGCCTCTGTCCAGCAGTGACACAGAGATGATTCCCGGGGTACACCTACGATCTCCCATCCACAGGTCTAGATTTCTCTTGAACAGAGTCAGCGAGGTGTTCTGCCTCACATGGACCGGGTTTTAATTCAACAGCATAGGGGTCTCTGAGTGATAAATCTATCCCTCCAGCACGCCCTATTTATATCCGTGCTAAGGTTTAAGTCGCTTGCTCTAGTGGTTTTGGTGGATTTGGATTTTTGAGGTGGAGCATGTCCATTAATTCGGGTTGGACATGGCCTTGTATGTCAGGCACATGTCACCTCTGAGCAGACGGTATGCGACTGAATAGAGCTGGAGTTTCTTCAATCTGGCAGCATATGACAGATTTTGGAGTCCCTTTATCCTTTTGGTGAGGAACTTTTGGGGTCTCTCCAATTGCTGCAGATGTCGGGTGAGATACATCCCGAATGGGGCATTGTACTCGATCATTGGTCTGATAAGTGAAGAGTACAGGGGAACAATGACCTCACTAGATCTGGATGTGAATCCCTTCATGATCAGGTGGGCAATGTAGAAGGTCTTTCTAACCACTTTAGCAATGTGAGTGTCAAAAGAAAGGCCACTGTCAACCTGTGCTTAGTGGATTGCCACCTATATGGTAGCTTGGGGTTACCTTGTTTTTCCCGAAGGGTATGACTATACATTTTTTGGCGCTTAACTTCAGGCCATGGCTCTGGCACCAGCTATCTGTTTCCGTGAGTCCCTTCTGAAGGATATCCGTGTCCAATGCACTTTCCACTATGGCGCCCAGTTTGCAGTCGTCTGCAAACTTTGTCAGCCAAAGTCCTCCCATGCTGGCCTGTACTTCTGAGAAGTAGATGCCAAACAATAGGGGCCAAGGACCGAGCCCTGTGGGACACCACTTGTGACCGCTTGGAGTCTGACACAGCGCCAGCAACTCTAACCCTGTGGGTTCTGTCCTTGCCAGTTTGCAACCCATCTTGTGACATATGGGTTTACATTTAAGCTGGTAAGTTTTTCTACACTACCCGAGTGGGGTATTGTGTCGAAGCCTTTGCAAGGTCAAGGTAGGCTGTATGGACTGCCTTTCCTCATCAATGGCCTTGGTGACTGTTTCAAGAAGTCACCAAGTTCAAAAGGCATGATCTTCCCTTGACAAAGCCAAACTGGGTCGGGTCCAATGTCTGCAAGTCCCCTATATCTTTGTTTATGAGCTCCATTATGATCCTCTCCATAGCTTTGCAGACTAGACTTGTTGCTTATGGGGCGGTAATTACCAGGGTCCGTAGAGGCGCCGCCTTTGTGGAGTGGGACCACAGTTGCCGACGCCACTCCTTGGGCACGATCCTGTGGTAAGGCTGAGATTAAACAGCTGCCTTATGTGCGGGGTTAATTCCTCATTTAGCTTGTGTAGCACACAGCCGGGGACACCATCCGGTCCCATTGATGCTGTGTTTTTAGCTTTAGAGAGAGCAGCTTTCACCTGCACATTTGAGATGTCCGGGAGGCTACACTGGCTGGGATAGTTATCTCTCCTTTGGGGAGGGGTGAAGTTTGCACTGAACCTGTCTGCCAGTATGTTGGCAATGTCTGTGGGTTCAGTGATTTTTGTATCATTTTGGACTAATTCTGAGCATATCTGGGAGTTTCCACCCAGGTTCCTAACATAGCTGAAAAAGGCCTTATGATTGTACCTTGAATCCATGGCAATTTTTCTCTCAAAATTGGCCTTAGTTGATTTTATGAGTGCTCGTATTTTTTACTAATAATGATCAGGGGTGACTTCCTTTTATGGATTTTGTTCTATCATGTAATAGCTTTCTCCTCTTATTGTAAAGTTTGTTAATGGCTGGGGTCCACCAGACTGGACGCTTGCCCTTTGTGGAAAGAGTCTTGGTTTTATTTGGGATTGCCTGATCCATGCAGTCCTGGAGGTGTTCATAGAAGGCATTTGTAAGGGCTTCCGCAGCTTGGGTTGTGGTTTCCTCTGACTCAGGGGCCTTGAAGGATACTACACCAGTCTTGAGTAGTGTGAAGTTTGCTTTAGAGAAGTTCTTCACTATGGTCTTTTGTTTGGGGTGGGGCGGATGTGGATTTCCAGTGAGATTAGTTTATGATCAGATCTCACCAATGAGGGATATACTTCCGTGTGGAGCATTTTGTCCCCATGTTTGTGACAATGAGATCTAGTATTTTTCTCCTCTCGTGGGAACAGTGACTAGCTGTTCCATGGCATTTGAATTTATGAACTCCAGGAACCGTTGGGCTAGAAAGTTAGGGCTTGAGTAATGTTCCCAGTCTATATTCGGGTAGTTGAAGTCACCCAATATGATGGTGTTTGGAGATACATTTATACCCTCCAGTGTCTTCAGGAAGGCTGTGTGGGGTTCCTGAGTTTGAGAGGGTGGCCTGTAGCATGCTACAATTTGTAGAGCAGTTTTGCCTATGGTTAGTTGCACCTGGATGGTTTCCAAAGCTTCGTGCGTTGCCACCAACCTGGAGGTGTGGGTATCCTTTATGAATATGGATACACCCCCTCCTTTTGTGGTGTGGTCCGGGTTTTGGGGCCGGAACGTAAAACCTAATAGTGCCGGGGTGCTCTCAGGAGCCTTGAACCAGGTTTCAGTCTTCTCCCTGCCAACTCTGTAAGACTCCCGTGCTACTTTTGGAACTTTGGTCAGCTGGATAATAGTCTGAGCCTTCTGTGCCAGTATACTTCCTAGTCAGAAGGCTTCTTACTGAAGCCCTTAATTGTTTTTTGTTTCTCGTTACATTTATTTGAAGTAATGAAATGTGTCATTTGCAAAGCATGCAACTCTGCTTCTTTACAAGCTAATGAATTGTGCACATGTTTCAACAGTAAGTATACAGCATACGACCGGTTGTATATTCCTACAATGTTCTGTCCTAGAATGTGTAGACTCATGCTGATTTTACAAATTCAGTTACACTGACTGCTGACAGTTCAAAGCAGTTGCACTGAAAAACAGTTTCAGGAAAATTAAAACAAAATCCAGATTTGCAGAATGAGACAAGCCTGCTTCAGACCCCCCCAGCCAACTTATATATTCTAACTCCAGGGTTGCACAGCAGTGGGGAAAAAGTGCAAGTTAACAGTTCACTGCAAAGTGCTTTCAGTCTAACAGTTTCATACTTATCCCCAGAGTTGTCACATTCCCAGATTTAGAACTCCCATTTGAAAAGCTTGGTTATGAAAGCTGAAATATTGTTTTTCACATATAAGCAGTCACACAGCTGTGTTGCAGCTTACTGAAGTATTATTTTAGTGTAAGAAAGAAGGCTTGTATTAAATAGCTCTCAGGCTCGCAACTTCTCTCTACCATTTCAAGAGTTTGAAGATAAGCTTGCAGGTACTAGCACCGGAAATGGCAGAAATTAGTGTATTTAAAAAAAAAAAAAAAAAAGTACGAGGAACTTTGAAAATACTTTTAATAGTCAAAAGTAAGCCTGCATCAGAAACCTTCATCAGTACTGTTGAACCACAGATAAGTATTGCTTCAACGTAAAAGTCTTTCTGTTAAATTTTATAAAATGCAAAGCACAGATACTGAAAGTGTAACTGGCCTATGTTTATGGAACATAAATTAATGTAGTTAGTCTCCATTATTCATAGGTAGATACTAGGCTATTGGCCCTGGGGCCTATATAAGCCTAGCCAAAAAGGTACCCTAGCTTTCGCCACCCAAGAAAATTATTTTCCTGTGCCCCTGTTGAGTAGAGCTACAGAAGTGATCCCCAGGGTGAATTTCCTATCTCCCATCCAATCATCAAGATTTTTCTTGAAGAGTGCTAATAAGGAGCTTTGTTTGATAATAAATAGGTAGTTTGTTCCAGAGTATGGGAAGTCCCTGGGACAGGAATCTATCCCTCCAGCATGTTCTGTTTATAGGTCCCAAGAGCATGTAGCTCAGAGGGATTGGGATTTCATTAAGTGGAGCATGTCCAACAGCTCTGGGTTTGACACAGCTATATATGTTAGGCAGAGATCACCTCTGAGTTAGCCAAAGACCTTCTGTGTTAGTCTGTACTTCAAAGAAGTAGATACCAAACAGGAGAGGACCCAGGACTGAACCCAGAGGTACTCCACTTGTCACTGGTCTGAAGTCGGATTTGGAGTTTGCTACTTTCACAGTGTAGGTTCCGTCAGTGAGCCAGTTGGCAACCCATCTTGTGACATAGGGATTTATACCTAGTTTAGTGAGTTTATCTATAATTCCAGAGAGGGAAATGGTGTCAAAAGCCTTGGCGAGATCTAGATAGGCTGTGTGAACCACTTTATCCTCATCTATGGCTTTGGTGACCGCTTTAAAGAAGTCTATCAGGTTTAGGAGACATGACCTGCCTTGTACAAATCCGAACTGGGTGGGGTCTAGAGTTTGGAGATTACCAATGTCATTGTTTATAAGTTCCATGATGATACCATGTAGCTTGCTACAGATCACCCACCATGTCCAAGGACCCCCATTCCGCGTTTCTGGAAACACTGGGAAACATAAAGGTCCTACCAAACACCCTAATACTGGGTGATTTCAATTACCCAAACATTAACTGGGAGAACTACTCAAGTACTAACTCCCTTGTCCAACATTTCCTACAATTTATAAACTCAAACGCCCTGGATCAACTGGTCAACCCTCCCACCAGAGGTGACAACATATTAGACCTGGTCATCACCAACATGGGCGACCGGTGTTCCACACTGGAGGTCAACTCCTCGCTGGTCAGATCTGACCATAAACAAATCACTTTGGATATCCACATTCTGCCCCACCCCCGGACAAGGAAACCACAGTGAAAAACTTTTCAAAAGCAAACTTCACGTTACTGAAGACCAAGGTGGAAAGTTTCAAAGCCCTCATGCTAAAGGATAATGCTGTCCAAGCTGCAAAATCCTTTACTAATGCATTCTATTGGCACCTGCAAGAATGCATGGATATTGGATCGTGCTATCCCAAGCAAAACCAATACTCACTCCTCCAAGAAAAGGAAAACAGTCTGGTGGACCACTGCCATAAGCAAGCTATACAATAGAAGGAGGAAACTAGTACAGAAACGAGTAAAATCCCAAGAAGGGAAGACATCCCTGATCAGTATCAGCAAGAAACTACGATCTCTCATAAAATCATCCACGGCGAACTTCGAAAGAAAAATTGCCAAGGACTTCACAGATAACCACAAGGCATTCTTTAGCTATGTCAAGAATCTAAGTGGCAATGCTCAGATCTGCTCGGAGTTAGTGCAGAATGGCACAAAATACACTGAAATGACCGATATCGCCAACATTCTGGCAGACAGGTTCAGTGCAAACTTCACCCCCCTCTCACCCCCAAAGGACCCATAACCATACCAGAAGAATGTAGAGCCCCCGAAATCACAGACACGCAGGTTAAAACAGCCCTCTCCAAAGCCAAAAACACACATCAGTTGGACCGGACGGTGTCCCAGGCTGCGTCCTACACGAGCTCAAAGATGAACTAACCCCTCACCTAAACACACTGTTCAAACCCAGCCTCTCCACAGGCTACGTACCCATAGAGTGGTGCACAGCAATGGTTATTCTGCTCCACAAAGGTGGAGCCACAACAGACCCCGGGAACTATCGCCCTATAAACCTGACTAGCTTGGTCTGCAAGGCTATGGAGCGCATCATCATGAAACTCATTAACAGAGACATTGGGAACCTCCAAACACTGGACCCTACCCAGTCTGGCTTTGTTAAGGGCAGATCATGCCTCCTAAACCTGGTGGACTTCTTTGAGACAGTGACCAAGGCTATAGACGAGGGAAAGGTGGTACACTCAGCCTACCTAGACCTCGCAAAGGCCTTTGACACCATTCCCCATTCTGGTAGTATAGACAAGCTCACCAGCCTGAACATAAACCCTATGTCACAAGATGGGTTGCCAACTGGCTCATGGACAGAACCCACATGGTGAGAGTTGCAGGAGCAAGGTCCGACTCTAAACCGGTTACAAGTGGCGTTCCCCAGGGCTCAGTCCTAGGACCCCTCATGTTCAGCATATACTTCTCAGAGGAACAGGCAGGCACAGGAGGACTATGGCTGACCAAGTTTGCAGACGACTGCAAACTAGGGGCTATAATTGACTCTCCGACTGACACAGACATCCTCCAAAAGGGTCTCACTGAGATGGATGCCTGGTGTCAAAATCATGGCCTCAAGCTAAATGCCAAAAAGTGCATAGTCCTCCCCTTCGGAAAAAACAAAGTACCCACAAACTACCACATAGGTGGTAGTCCCCTAAATACGGAAAACGTAATAAGGGATCTGGGGACCCAAGTATATAGTAATTTCTCCTTTGATAATCACATTGCCAAAGTAGTTAAAAAATTCTTCTATGTGGGCCCACCTAATCACAAAAGGGTTTGCATCCAGATCAAAAGAGGTCATTGTGCCCCTCTACTCATCACTAATCAGACCCATCATAGACTGCAACGCCCCATTTGGGATGTACCTTACAAGACACCTGCAACAGCTGGAAAGACCACAGAAGTACCTCACCAAGAGGATCACTGGCCTCAGATGCCTTATGCAGCTCGACTAAAGAAACTCCAGCTGTACTCAGTTGCATACCGCCTACCCAGAGGTGATCTTTGCCTGACATACAAGGCCATGTCCAACCCAGAATTGATGGACATGCTCCACCTAAAGAAAACCTTATCCCCTCGAGCAACATGCTCTAGGGATCTAAACCTCATCACAACAATACATAGGACGTGCTGGAGGGGATAGATTCCTATCCCAGAGACTTCCCATGCTTTGGAACAAGATTCCAATCTACATTAGGCAGAGCTCCTCGCCAACACTCTTCAAGAGAAACCTTGATGAGTGGATGGGAAACAAAGTTGACTCCGGGGATCACTTCAGTGGCTCTGCTGGACAGAGACACAGGGAACTAATCTAAGGGGGCGGCGAACGCCAACACATTCTGGCTAGGCTTATAAATGCCTCCGAGCAGACAGCCTAGTACCTACCTATGAACCTATACATTCCATAGCCTTGTAGACCAGGCACGCCAGGCTATTGGGGCAGTAGTTCCCAGGGTCCGTGGTGGCTGCTTGTTTTGAACAATAGCTATAAAGGATCTTTTTACATGTATACCTCATCAAGAAGGGTTAGACGCCATCAATATATTTTTGAAAAAGCAAGGTGTAGTACAAGCAAAGATCAATCTATATATTGATTTGTTTGAGATGATATTGAAAAATAATTTCATCCAATACAAAAATAAATATTTCTTACAACAAGTCGGAGTAGCTATGGGTTCACTGTGTGGTACCATCTTTGCCAACACTGTTATGGCAGTCTGGGAAGAACAGTATATTTTCAACACTCCTTTTGTTCAGCATATCAAATTATACCTACGATATTTGGATGATATTTTTATCCTATGGCAAGGTGAACATGTTGCTTTAAGAAGGTTTAATGAATATATTAATGGCACAACATCATATCTACAATTCACACATGAAGTTGGGGAAAATAGAATTAACTATATGGATGTTAACTTAATTAAGGATAAAGAAAATGAAAGGTATATACCCAAAATTTATAGAAAACCAACTTATTCAAATTCATTTCTACACTTTACTATTGCCCATGCAACTGGCAATAAGAAGGCTGTAGTTAAGGGACAATTTATCAGGGCAGTCAAGATGGTAAGTGTAGATCAGGAATTTGAATGCAACAACTTGATAGATATGTTTTCAAAAAGAGGTGGAGAGTGTCAGACAGAGTGATGTTTATGACGCTGGAAATTGATGGTGTAATGATGAATGTTGTTAGTGCATATGCTCCACAAGTTGGGTGTGCGATGGATGAGAAAGAAAAATTTTGGAGTTTGATGAAGTGGTGATGTGGTGATGAAGTGGTGATGACTGCACCCAAGGGTGAGAGACTGGTGATTGGAGCAGATTTCAATGGCCATGTTGGTGAAGGGAACAGAGGGGATGAGGAAGTGATGGGTAGGTATGGTGTTAAGCAAAGGAATGCAGAAGGTCAGATGGCAGTGGATTTTGCGAAAAGGATGAACATGGCTGTGGTGAATACGTATTTTAACAAGAGGGAGGAGCATAGGGTGACATACAAGAGTGGAGGAAGACACACACAGGTGGATTATATCTTATGTAGAAGGGCCAATCTGAAGGAGATTGGAGACTGTAAAGTGGTTTGCAGAAGAAAGTGTAGTTAGGCAGCATAGGATGGTGGTTTGTAGGATGACACTGGTGATCAAGAGGAGGAGGATGAGTGTGAAGGCAGCACCAAGGATCAAATAGTGGAAATTGAAAAAGGGTAATTGTGAGGTGGAGTTCAGGGAAGAGTTAAGATAGGCACTGGGTGGCAGTGAAGAGTTACTGAACAGCTGGGTAACTACAGCAGAGCTAGTAAGAGAGATGGCTAGAAAGGTGCTTGGTGTGACATCTGGAAAGAGGAAGGAGGACAAGGAGACCTGGTGGTGGAATGAAGAAGTACAGGAGAGTATACAGAGAAAGAGGTTGGCGAAGAAGAAGTGGGATTGTCAAAAAGATGAAGAAAGTAGGCAAGAGTATAAGGGGATGAGGTGCATGGCAAAGAGAGAGGTGGCGAAGGCTAAGAATAAGGCTTATGAAGAGTTGTATGAAAGGTTGGACACTAAGGAGGGAGAAAAGGACCTGTACCGATTGACTAGACAGAGGGACTGAGCTAGGAAAGATGTGCAGCAGGTAAAGGTGATAAAGGATAATGAGGGAAATGTACTCACAAGCGAGGAGAGTGTGTTGAGTGGATGGAAAGAGTAATTTGAGGGGCTGATGAATGAAGAGAATGAGAGGGAGAGAAGGCTGGATGATGTGCAGATAGTGAATCATGAAGTGCAGTGGATTAGCAAGGAGGAGGTAAGGAGAGCTATGAAGAGGATGAAGAATGGAAATGTTGTTGGTCCAGATGACATACCTGTGGAAGCATGGAGGTGTTTAGGTGAAATGGCAGTGGAGTTTTTAACTAGATTGTTTAATGAAATCTTGGAAATTGAGAGGATGCCTGAGGAATGGAGAAAAAGTGTTTTGGTACTGATTTTTAAGAATAAGGGTGATGTGCAGAGCTGTACTAACTACAGAGGGATTAAATTAATCAGTCACAGCATGAAGTTATGGGAAAGAGTAGTGGAAGCTAGGTTAAGAAAGGAGGTGATGATTAGTGATGGGCAGTATGGTTTCATGCCAGGAAAGAGCAGTACAGATGCAATGTTTGCACTGAGAGTGTTGATGGAGAAGTACAGAGAAGGTCAGAAGGAGTTGCATTGTGGCTTTGTGGACTTAGAGAAAGCATATGACAGGGTGCCTAGAGAGGAGTTGTGGTATTGTATGAGGAAGTCGGGAGTGTCAGAGAAGTATGTAAGAGTAGTACAGGATATGTAAGAGGGTAGTGTGACAGCGGTGAGGTCTGTGGTGGGAGTGACGGATGCATTTAAGGTGGAGGTGGGATTACATCAAGGATCAGCTCTGAACCCTTTCTTATTTGCAATGGTGATGGACAGGTTGACATACGAGATCAGACAGGAGTCCCAGTGGACTATGATGTTTGCAGATGACATTGTGATCTGTAGTGAGAGTAGGGAACAGGTGGAGGAGACCCTGGAGAGGTGGAGATATGCTCTAGAGAGAAGAGAAATGAAGGTCAGCAGGACTAAGACAGAATATGTGTGTGTTAATGAGAGGGAGGATAGAGGAATGGTGAGGATGGAGGGAGTAGAGGTGGCAAAGGTGGATGAGTTTAAATACTTGGGATCAACAGTTCAGAGTAATGGTGAGAGTGGAAGAGAGTACAGGCAGAATGGAGTGGGTGGAGAAGAGTGTCAGGAGTAATTTGTGACAGATGAGTACCAGTAAGAGTGAAAGGGAAGGTCTACAAGAGAGTAGTGAGACCAGCTATGTTATATGGGTTGGAGACCGTGGCATTGACAAAAAGGCAGGAGTCAGAGCTGGACGTGGCAAGAGTTAAATATGTTAAGATTTGCACTGGATGTGACAAGGATGGACAGGTTTCGGAATAAGTATATTAGAGGGTCAGCCCAGGCTGGAAGGTTTGGAGACAAAGCCAGAGAGGCAAGATTACGTTGGTTTGGACATGTGCTGAGGCGGGCTGCAGAGTATATTGGGAAAAAGATGCTAAGGATGAAGCTGCCAGGTAACAGGAAAAGAGGAAGGCCTACGATAATGTTTATGGATGTGGTAAGAGAGGACATGCAGGTGGTTGGTGTGACAGAGTAAGATGCAGAGGACAGGAAGAAATGAAAACAGTTGATCCGCTGTGGTGACCCCTAACAGGAGGAGACGAAAGAAGAAGTTGTATTTAAACATTAAGGCAGTTTTGCACATTTAAATTACTAATTGAGATTTTAAATATTAGTGTAGTTAATATATATGCATATAATTTTGTATTTTTGGGTGTATTGCTGTGAATATTTTATGTATTTTATTACTATAATCCGATTAACCAATTTGGTGACATCATTGATTTTGGCACCTTTTTTAATATTTAAATGGTGTTTAATCATCATCATCTTCTTTCGGCTGTTCCGGTTAGGGGTCGCCACAGCGGATCTTCTATTTCCATTTCTTCCTGTCCTCTGCATCGTGCTCTTTCACACCAACTGCCTGCATGCTCTCTCTCACCACATCCATAAACCTTATCTTAGACCTTCCTCTTTTCCTCTTACGTGGCAGCTCCATCCTTAGCATCCTTTTCCCAATATACCCAGCATCCCTCCTCAGCACATGTCCAAACCAACGCAGTCTTGCCTCTCTTGCTTTGTCTCCAAACTGTCCAACCTGAGCTGACCCTCTAATATACTGATTCCTACTCCTGTCCATCCTAGTCACACCCAGTGCAAATATTAACATCTTTAACTCTGCCACATCCAGCTCTGACTCCTGCCTTTTCATCGATGCCACCATCTCCAACCCATTTAACACAGCTGGCCTCTTGTAGATCTTCCCTTTCACTCTTACTGGTACCCGTCTGTCATACATCACTCCTGACACTATTCTCCACCCATTTCACCCTGCCTGTACTCTCTTCTTCACCTCTCTTCCACACTCACCATTACTCTGAACTGTTGATCCCAAATACTTAAACTCATCCACCTTTACCAACTCTATTCCCTGAATCCTCACATTTACACACATATGCATTGTGTAATTGTCTGAAGTTTACCATTTAGTAAACGAAAAGAGCTTAACAGCACATTGTATCAGCCTCAGTTCTTTTGAACTGCTTTTTGTGTTTTAACTATAGAAATCAATCAGAGCAGGTTAGAAAGGATAGGAAGAGAGATTAGATAAGCAATTCACAAAGAAACAATGGGGAGACATATATATGTCTCCCAAATATGCAACAAAATCTAGAAAATTTAGGATTTTTGCTTAAAAATGTTTACACAAGCATTTTTATACTCCAAGTAGACTCCAGAGAATTCTTCCTCAGGTAGACTGCAAATGTTGGAGGTGTGATGGGGGAGAAACAGGTAACTGAGGACATATTTTCTGGGAGTGTGGTGAGTTGGCAGACTTTAAAGATTCCCTGCTGACTACTCTATCAGAGATACTGGATAAGCAAATTGGTGTACCTATGGAAATTATTTTTCTAAGCAATGATACAAAATTGGAACTGCCTAGTCATAGTAAGGCCTTGCTGAGTCAAATTATGGTGGTTGCCAAAAAAGCAATTAATAGAAAATGGATATCAAAGTCTAAACCAACTGTACTAGAAGTAGTGATTATAGTAACAGAGATAAAACAACGGAACTGGGATATTTCGAAAAGGGTAGAAGCAAATTACATAGAAAAAAATGGGAATTGTGGGAACAAAACATACAGGGGAGGAATGATATTTTAAAGAAGGCAGAATTTAAGTAAGCTATATAATGTTTCATGGATAATAACTGGGCAGATAAGTGATGTATAATGTTTGCAACTAAAATTATGTCAATATGGTTTGTGATATATAGTGTCATAAGTGATAACTTAATAAAGATGCTTATCTGTTAAAAAAAATAAATAAAAAAAAGAATTTTTGTAGAATCTCCAGATTTTTGGTTCATGATTTGTCAGCTCCTCAAAAATTTGTGGTTTTCTGACAAATCGCTGAAGACTGAATTCACAAAGTAATGACAAGCATTTAAGTTACAATCTTCATATTCTTCAGAAAATGAACACTAATTCAAAACATGCCATTCTAACAACGTTCTAAGCTTATAAGAGCAATATTTGAAATTTGTCACCCCATTATTTTTGGCTTTATACAGATTTTGTGTTGAGAGGTATGCCTTGTACATAGCCTGTACTAATTCAAAAAATGTTTCTGGGACTTCAAATGAATGCACGACTTCCCAAACCAGCTTTCTTGAGACAGTGTCATATGTTATCTCCAAGTTTAGCAATGCCCAGTTGTAGCTTTTTCTCAACTATCGCTCTCACTACAAACCTCAGGTTGGTTGTCCTGCATCCTGATATGAATCCAATCTGCTCACCTCCTATCCTGTTTTCTACAACTCTGCAGTAGTCAGGGAACATTCATGTATACATGTTACTTTTATTGTAAAAGTGTGTTAATGTGGTTTCATGTGGTCTGGTTTGGAGTACATGTTTTAATTCAGTGGTTTGCTATTCCAGTCTATTATACTTTTGACCTCCATTATTAAAAATGAGACATTAGGTCTCCTGCTGTACTTAGTCTGACTTCACACCAGGGTAAACAGTTACTTAATATGAGAACATTTCACATTAGAGTAGCTAAATATATTTTTATGTAAAAGCAAACGCAATAAAGATTGGTGCCTACTTGTTTTTTCAGGCATATTAGAAAAAAATCTGCTATACTTTAAAATATTTGGTTTAAGATTCTTGACTGTAAGTATATACAATTGAGGGGCCTTAGAGAGGTCCAGATTTTTTAAAAGAGTCAAATTTTAATAAAAGAAAGAAGATTATGTTACACAACTATAATACTACTAAAGTTGTTTAGCTAAAAAGGCATTTCATTAACTAATCCAGTTAGAACAGAGATATGCTTTATTTAACAAAATGATCACTGCATTGCTGGAGAAACTTTAGAATGCTCTGGAAAACAACTTATTTAGGAGATAACTATACTTCAGGAGATTTGTCAGTGTTGGTGACATGCAGGGATTAAAAAAAAACCCTGACTACTGGAATAGAAAACGAAAAAAAATAATTTAAGAATTGTTTCTGTAAATGTTAATAGTATAAAAAATATTAATAAAAAGATGGCAATTTTACAGTGGTGTAACAAATGTGATGTTGATATAACTATTCTAGAAGACGTAAGAATTTTGACACATGAAGAAGACAGACAAAAATGTGGGAAATAATATGGAACATAGGGAATGATACTGTTCAGAAATAGCAGTTCTATGTAGAAAAGTATTAAAAATTCTGGATGTTACATAAGTCAAAATGGGATGAACGATAATTATATATGTAAGATGGCAAGAAAAGGTGTAGGTGTATAGAATAATCACTACATTTGCATATGTGACTGGTAAGGAAAGAGAAATCTATTTTAGAAAACAATGAATTATGTGTTTGCAAACATGGACACAATTACTCAATTGGGACTTAAGAGAAATAAAATGAAGAGAGGAGAAGATAAAAAAGGTGACTGAAGTAGTAAAGTGTGGAAAATTAGTTATATGGAATAAACAAAATGGTCTTTCACATGAGACGTACTTTAAAATCTGAAATAGATTTTTTTGTATCAGAAAGAACATGTGTGATGGAAGAAGAAACTATTGCAACAGGTTTATTAGATCATTTGGCAAATGGTTGGAAATATATCACAATCAATATAAAGACAGGAAAAGGTACAAAAGGAGCAAATGGAATGAAAAAGGAAAGAAGCAGTAAGCAATTATGGAAGGATCATATTACTATGAAAACATTTTATGTTATTTGGTCAGAATGGTGGATTGCTTTTAAAAAAGTATAAAGATGGTTATCCATTTTGGAAAAATAAAGAAAAAAAGGACAGCAGGAACATGCCAAAATATATAAAGTTGTGATGAATAACTTAGAAAATAATAGAAACTATTATGAAAGAAAAAATAAATTTATAAGAACAATTATGAGAAAATTAAAGAACTACTGAATTAACAATTTTTTATATCATTTTTTTATTATAGGGAGAAAAGAAGACATTTCTCATTATTTAAGTATGATGGTGAAGGAGGGCTGTAGCATGAGGGAAATGAAAACTAAAGAAAGTAATGAAAAGTCAGCAACAAATTAATGAAATTGTTGCAAGTTATGTGGAAGAAATGTTTAGTAAAAAAAGACACTGTATAAAGAAATAGGAAGTACAACAAACTGAACAAAATAATAAAGAATTTAGGAAAGTGGTTGCATTATATGAATTAGAAAAGCATTTAAACAGTTAAATGTGGAATCAGCATCAGGCACAGATGGTATTGGTTTTGAAATGTATAAAAGTAGCAAAGTTAAAATCTATATGTGGAAAAAGGGAGAAAAAGAAAGTAGGGATTAATAGTTTTAAATAATATAGACTATACTATATTTATGAAAATAATACAAAAGAGATTTGAACATAAGATTTAATAAACAATGGAGGAAAGTGTGCACAGTATAAAAGGAAAAGGATGTCAAGAATTATTATAGTGAAATAAATCAAAGAAGATTTAAAACTTATGATGTGTGGTAATAATAAATCATTTGGTTAAAAACAGCATGATATATTGTTGAAAATAATGGATATGTATAATATTAATAAAATCAAGCTTGTATAGCAGCTTATAAGGATAATAAAGTAAGAGTCTTAATGGATGGTTAAGTAAAGAAATAAATATGAATAATGGCATAAGACAAGGGTGTCCTAGGAGTAGTATTTTATTTGTTTTGGGCTTGAATACAATAGTTAGAGGTAATCCAGAAAATGAAGAATACAAATTATAAAATTCAAGCAAACTAAAATTCCTGTTATGATGTCATATGCAAATGATATTATAACAAATAAAATAGGTGGTGGATGACACAATTATTTAGATGAAAGCTTAAAGGAAAAGAACTAAGGAAATATCTATTTTAGGGATACATTTTGATAAAGAAGAAAAGAAGGGATGGGAAATGATAATAAAGGGACTAAAAGATATCTGTATATTATGGAAAACACAGATTAGCACATGAAAAATGTATCTGATTAATTCCGTGTTAATTTGAAAGACAGCATATTTATCCAGTGTTGTCACAATTTCTAGAGGATACAAAAACTTTTATCCTTTATATGGGGATCAATATGGAATCCTGTTAAAAGGGGCATTTTATATATGAACAAGGAAGGAGGAGGACTAAGTATGATAAATCTAATATTACCTATTTCACCTACCACAAAATATTTGCAGATGATTTGTTCTTTATAGTTTATAAGGACAACTTTAATGTGAATGAGTTTGGGGAGCTTTTAAGTGCTAGCACAACATTTTTAAAGTTTGTGGTGGGTGAAACAGGTAATAAGGTTTCCTTTTCGGATGTTAATTTGGCAATGGACATTAATAAGAATATGTTTTTGAGTAGTATTCATTGTAAGAGTACGTTCTGTAACAGTTATGTCCTTTTTAAGAGCTGCCACCCATATTTTATGAGGAAAAATATTCCCAGAGGACAGTTCATTTGAGCATCTTGAATGATAGTGGAAAATTCTGTTTTCTTAGAGGAAGTTAATCTTATTAAAGAGTTGTTTTTAGAAAGAGGTTACCCTGGGGACCTACGTGATAATATGGTTCAAGAGGTTATTTATTTTAAGAGGATTTGTTAAAAAAGTACAGAATTATGTACTTAAGGGTACAGATACAAATAACAAGGGGGCAGAAGGTCCTAGATTTTGTTTGGATAGGAATGCAGACAGCAATTTCATTCGTCAGATTATTTATGAGAATTGGAAAGTTGTCACGGGTAATGCAGATTTAGCCATAGTTCTTGGTAAGGGCCCCCATTTTGTTTATAAGAAAAATCAAACTTTTAAGCATGTTAGAAAACAATTTAGGGCCATCCCTTAGTTCTGGTGAAACTGGGGGTATGTTTAAATGTTCAGGCTGTAGGGCATGCAGATTTATTTCTGAGGGTCCCTTTGTGTTTCTGGTACATCTACAGTCCACTATTCCTAGTCCTGGAAAATTGAGCTGTGGTACAACAGGAATAGTGTATCTTGCAATGTGCTCAACATGCCCAAGTTTTTATGTTGGTATGTTTACCAGAAGTTTAAGGAAAAGGGTATTATTTATTTATTTTTATTTATTTGCAGTTGGTTTACCAGGATAGTCCAATGGACCAAGAAGAACCAATTTTCAATGGAGTCCTGGGGAGAAAAGCTCAAAAAACAAGCAAAGAAAACCACAATCAAATTACTGGTTACAGTACAAAGAAAATCATAATCAAATTTCTGGTTACAGTAAGTAAGCCCCAAAAACAAGCAAAAGAAAATTACAATCAAAGTTCTGGTTACAGTAAGTAAAGAAGTACTAGTAATATAGTAAAAACATTGCATTCAAAAGTTACTATTTCAGAGGCAAGAATTAAAAATCATGTATGGTCGCACTAAGTACAGATATTCAAGTAAAAGTATTGCATTTAAGATACAAGTTCTGAGATAAGGTAAGCGTGTAAATGTTTTAGTAGTTATTTACAAGTGGAATGGTTCCTACTAAACCAATATATTGGAATAGGAGATTAAGGTGCCAGATGTCAGAGGTGAAGAGAGGTGAGGAGATTATGTGGGGTGGGAGCAGGAACATTAATTCTGTATGCTATAAAAACAAAAAATAGTAACAATGCCCTTTTTAAACACTCTCTGGGCAGGATTCACGAAGGCTTGCACGGAGTCTAAGAGTAGTGTAAGACTCCATGCAGCCTTTGCGATCCAGGAACAGCCCAAAGTCCGTGTAAGAGACAGCTAAACGCCTCTTACACGGAGTGGGCGTGGATAAGCTAATCACCTCACTTGCAGCCGAATAGCATGCAAATGAGGATGATTAGCAATCCAAGAAGCCCAGAACAGCCCGTGTAAGAGCCGTTTAGCTGCAGAAATGTACTCAGTTGACAACTGAGCACGCTTTCTGCAAAACTGTAATGGAGCCATGTCATCTCCAAATAAAGGGTGCATATGTGTCAGGCAGCATGCCAATGGCCAAATATGTGGCCATTGGCAAGGTAACCTGATGCAAATATATTAAAATTATAATTTTTTTTTTCGCCGATGTTTAAACCCAGCGCAGCCCCGCGCAAACGGGCTGCGCTGTATAAAACATAAAAACGAAGGTTATAAACCCACAAATATGGGTTTTATGCAATACATGGAATGTCAATGCAGGGACCAGCAGACCAAAACCAACATGGCCACCGTGTAGTGATTGCTAAGGGGGGAAACTGAGTCTAAGAGATGTAACTAAGCATTAGTAGGCAATCTGATGCAAATGAGTGTTAGGATACTGAATTCCACTGTCACATAGCAAATGAGCACAGTCTGAGTAGTGTAAGAGTTACAGAAGGGGGAGGAACAGAGTAGGAGATAGGTGACATCACAGGGGAATGGTAGAAAGAAATGCAGTTCATTGGAGGTCAGAGTTACATGACAGATGTCAGACAGATATCATGGAAAGAGGTGTGCCACTAGATAAGCATGAGAAAGTCAAGAAATGGAAGGTGTACACTGTTGCCTACACCAAAGTTTCTTGCTGGGCGCATCTTGCGCGCGCTTGTATATGAAGCGCGAGTAAGACAGTGTGCGTGCGTGTAAGACAGACTGAGCATGTGGGAGCGTGTTGGGAGATGTTTAACACTGTTTGCTCACGTGTGCACACGTTTTAATCTGAATAAGCAGATTCTGAACCGTGTAAGCATGTGTGCGCACGTGTAAGCCACTGTGAGCGTGTTTCTGCTGGTTTGCACACGGCTCCTCCCTGAGGAAACAGAGAGGAAAAAGGAAGCAACAGATTTAGTAGGAAGCTAGCAGGGAATACTGCTGGAGCTAGCAGGTGAAAACAATTAGAAGCAGGCAATTACACAGGCAGAATAGTAGCCCAGCCCAGCACTTAAAACTCTGCAAACAGCAGTGCAGGATGTTTCTCTCAAGAGACACTGCAAGACAGGAGTAAGTTATTAGAAGTGAAAACTGAAAAAGCTGAACTCAGAGCAGAAATGTTAGGGGTTGCCATAGCTGTCATAATGAGTCATAGGCGACTTGCTGAGGGTGGTGACAATGCAGATGGTGCCAGACAACCCACAGTGAGGAGACTGAGAAGAGTGTACAGGCCCAGGGTCACCTACCACGGGTTACATGAGCTGGAGATAGTAGAGCGCTATAGAGTGGACAGAGACCTACTGCATCAAATAGTGGAGCTGTGCAGGCCATGCCTCACACACAGAACCAACAGAGGGGAACCCATCCCAGTGGAAACCAAGGTATGTGTTGGCCTAAGAATACTAGCAACAGGTATCTTCCAGAGACCAACTGGTGATATGATGGGGATATCACAGGCATCAGCCTCCAGGGTACTGCACCAGTTCCTGGATGCCATGTCAGCACATGTCGGTGATCATGTACATTTCCCCAATGCCCGTGAGGTACTGGCCAGCAATATGAGTCTCTTCCAGCAAATAGCGGAATACCCTGAGGTAGTGGGTGCAATAGACTGCACGCACATACGCATCAAAGCACCAGCCGGTGAGCGGGGTAGGGCATACATCAACCGCAAGGGCTTCCCCTCCATCAACTGCCAGGTCATGTGTGATGCCCAGGGCATAATAATGAATGCGTGTGCTGGCTGTCCTGGGAGCTACCATGATTCCCACATCTGGCATTTGACGCAGCTGTACCAGACATTTGCCAATAGGGACATCCTGCATGGACACCTAGTGGGGGATGCAGGTTATGCACTGGAGCTGTGGCTGATGACACCCATCAGAAAAGCACACACACCTGAAAAGGAACGCCATAATGAGGCACACGCACAAACACGTAATGTAACAGAGCGTGTGTTTGGACTGCTCAAGTCACGGTTCCGGTGTCTGGACGGACACATCTGGTGGAGCCTTGCAGTACACACCAACTACATGTACCCAAATTGTCATGGTATGTGCTATGCTACATAATATGATCTTGCAAAAACAGCTGCAGCAGGACCAGCATAGGGCCGGGCCAAACAGCCCCCCACCATTGCCAAGGCCATCACAGGCACAGCGTGACTCGGAGGAGGAACAACCTGAGCCTGCCCCAGTAGGCAGAAGGAGGCGTGCCCAGTATGCCCTGGCCTTGGCAAAGAGGCAACGCATAGCACATACACTGGCTCAGTAGGAACCCTGGGAATGATACCCCCTCTGACTCACTCAAATAATAACAAGGATGCCTACAATGACATGACCGGCTCACAAACATGTACAGGGAAGTGTAATATGCGCATCCGACAGAGGCAGCCCTGCAGCACCACCTGAGGCATGAATGCCATGTGTTAAGTAATGTAACACCATGTACTATATGCACACCTGAGGACCCTCACTAACATCCTACCCTCACCAAGCATCATGCCACAATATGACAATGAGATGATCAAGTGCAATAATTGACTGAAGTATCGCAGTTAGTCAAAGGGGATCGAATGTGTGCCAGTCTGGGATGACATGCTGAGCATGACATGATGCTCCACCTGCTAGGACTGGCGTGCACCTATCAGTGCAGGCCGTATGGATACTGGCAAAGGCTGTTGTTACCCACAGTGTGCCCTGAATAGGTAAGGCTCAAAACACAAACCCATCTCCATAGGTATCAGAAGGGATAAGAATAAGATAAGGGATAAGTCGAAACAGCAAGATGCATGCAGTCTAAACTCACCCAGTATGGAGAATGCTGATATCTGTGCTGTAACAGAAAACTGAGTCAAGGCTCACAACAGCACCCTAACACTACCAGGTTACACCTCATACTGTGCTGTACAGCCTCAAAACATGGAACAAGCTACAAAAGGAGGGTGACTAGCAAGAATTGTCAAGGATAACCACACCCCATGTTGGTACCACAACAAGAAGCAGCATGGACTAGCCATGGTCAACTAACAGTGGCTAAAACTGCCCCAGTTTATAGCCTGCTACAGACTACTGTCCCAACACCAGGAACTGCACCTGGCCTATGCTGGAATACATGAATATATCAAGTCCTCCAAACCACATTATATTGGGTGACTGAAAATACCCAGACATAGACTGGGAGCATTATACTAGCTCTAACAGTGTAGGACAAAAGTTCATAGAATCCATAAACCAAAAGGCCCAGGAACAACGTACCACTCCCACAAGAGGGGTAAGCATACTGGATGTGATAATCAGCAACATGGGTACTGGATGGCAAGACGAGAAGTGTATTGCTCACTGGTAAAACCAGACCATAGAGTAATCACACTGGATATACAAATCCTGACCACAAAACCACAGTGGAAAACATGTGTAAAGCAATATTTGCACTCCTCCAAAGTGATGTGGAATCCATTAAAGGTCCTGTGCAGGTGCAAAATATGGGCCACACCTCAGAACCTGTAATACAGCCATTCCATGAACACTGCCAGGAATGCTTGGATTATGCAATCCTAAATTAAAACAAGACACAATGCCATACACGCAGGCATCTGGCATGGTGGACACCAGCCATAACCAAACCATGCAAGAGAATGAGGAAGCTACTACATGATAGAGCAAACATAAACAATGAAGTAATCACTGATCAGTAGTATGGCAATAAAATATGTCCACACATACAATCCACTAAGGCCAGCCACAACAAGTTGAATCTGTGAATCCTGAGGCAATGTTACACCTGCCCCAAGTACACAAACAACCCCCAACTCCACCCAAGAAATACAAATATATGTGAGAGATGCAACCATCTAACCAAACTGGAGGCTGAGCTCCCTCAACTCAGTACTCCCAAAACTAGTCAGGAGGAGAAGGTAACCACACACACCACAAACATGGTCCCACATAGACCTATCACAGCTGCAAACCAAACACATAAACACAGAAAAACATTCCCGGAGGCACAAATTACAAACACAGCACACCAACAGAGGCCTCTAAAGCAGACACCCAATCAAACAACCTCCAAACATAGCACATGCAACACATAGTACACAAAGCCGGTGTGCCAAACAGTCACAGGCCAGAAGGAGAAACAACATGCCTGATACAGTTGTAATAGGTGACTCCATAGTCAGACACACTGCTGTCCCGCACACCAGACTGAACAAGGGAAAGGGTACAGTAAGCTGCCTGTAGGCTGCCACAATACGCCACATAACAGAAGTATGCAGCTCACTCCAAAGCAAGTAGAAATATGATGCAGTCATAGTCCATGCTGGTGAGAATGACCTGAGATGTACCTCCCTAGACTACATGAAAAGAGACATAGATGAGCTTTCTGATTATGTAGTCCAGGCCGGTATGACACTCACCGTTTGCAGCATCCTACCCTTAACAAGAATAATGCCACAGTACAAACACGAAATGATCAGTCATAGCAAGTGGCACACTTACTGGTGTCATTCCAAGGGGATCCAATGTCTGTCTGCTTGGGATGTCATGCTTGACAAGCCACACAGCTGTTCTTGGGATGGCTTGCACCTGTTACCCCTGGGCGTCTGGATATTGGATAAGGCCTTTGCCACCTCCATAGAGCCTTTTGTAGGTAGGGCTGAAAAGACTAACCCACCACCCTAGAAAACATAAGTGGAAAGAAACATAAGGGTAATGCTGACCAATGCCAGATGTGTAAACCCCAATATGCATGCTCCCAAGGCCATCCCCAGTATGGAGAATATCGATGTCTGTGCAGTGACAAAAACCTGCTGCAAGCCTCCTGACAGCACACCAGCACTACCAGGTTATACCACATATCATGTGTCATGGCCCCAAAACCAGGAACAAAACATAAAAGGAGGGTGAGTACCCATATTCAGCACAGACGCCCATATGTCCAGGTAACTGACAATGCACAAGGCATTGGAGTCCACCCATGTGCAACTAACTGTAGGCAAGACTGCTGTACAGTCTGTAGCATGCTACAGACCACACTCTCACACACAGGAACCCCACCCAGCCGTCCTGAAGACACTGGATAGTATGAATGTCCCACCAAATACCAAACAAGGTACCACAAATTACCACATAGGTGGTAAACCATTATGTATGGAAGGAGTAATCAGGGACCTAGGAACACAAGTGGACAGTAACCTGTTATGTGACACTCACATTGCCAATGTGGCTAGGAAGACTGTCTACATTTGACACCGTATCAGGAAAGGATTCACATCTACGTCAACAGAGGTCATTGTGCCCCTATACTGTTCTCTTATCACACCCATAAATTAGTACAATACCTCATATGGGATGTACCTTACCTGACACCTGCAGCAGTTAGAAAGACTTCAAAGGTACCTCACCAAGAGGATAAAGGGTCTCAAATATATGTCATATGCTGCCTGGCTGTAGACACCCCAGCTGAATGCAGTCACATACTGCCTACACAGAGGCATTGCATGCCTGTTGTAGAAGGCCATGCCCAACACAGGAGTAATGGACATGCTCCACCCCAGAAAACTCAAAGCCATCGGAGCTGTGAGAGTGAGAGATGTCAACCTCAACAAATAATGAAATAGGATGTGCTGGTGGGACAGATACATAATCCAGAGGCTCCCCACACCCTGGACCAGAATCCCACTCCATGTTAGGCAGAGCCCCTCACTGACACTCTTCAACAGGAATCTTGCCAAGTGGATGGATGATTGTAGAGTTACACTGGGGGTCTTCACCGTGTCATGTCCAGACAGAGGCACAGCAAAGCAAATCATAAATGGCCATAATATTCACACAGCAAGGGGTGGCAAAAGCCACACACACTCTGGCTAGGCTAACAAATGCCCTAGGGTGGATAGCCTAGTATGAACCTATGAAGATACAAATTGTACAGGACACTAAGGATAATCCCAAGGCTTTCACAACTGATGGTAGGAACCGTGTTGGGAATTCACAGATATGCTCTGAATCACACAAATATCACAAACACACACAGATATTGCCAAAATACATCCTGACAGGTGCAGTGCAACCCCCCTCCTAGAATGCAGAATATCTATCCCAGCAGACTGTTGGCCCCCTGACATTGCAGATGCTGAGGTAACAGCCAGCATCTACAAAGCAAAACACACAGCAGCAATGGTATGAGATGGTGTCCTGGGCTGAGTGCAACATGGACTCCAAGATGAATGGAATGCCAAATCACACTACTGCTCAATGTCAGCCTTACCACAGAATATGTACCCAAAGAGCAGTGTACAACAACAGTGGTCTTTCTCAACAAAGGTGTTGCCTGAATGGATACTGAAAACTACTACCCCAGAATCCTGAGAAGCTCGGTCTGCACAGCTATGGAAAGGATCAGCATGTACCACAGACATAAAGATATTGGGGACCTACTGACACCGGACCCTACCCAGTGTGGCTTTCTTAAGTGCAGATCCTGCCCCTAAACATGTTTGACTCAATTGAAACAGTCATTAAGGTCATTGATGAGGGCAATGTGGTCCACACAGCGTAGCTGGACCTTGCAAAGGCTTCTATACAATACCCTACGTGTTCATTATAGATAAGCTCACCAGCTTAAATATAAACCCCTATGTCAGTAGAGGGGTTGCAAACCAGACCAAGGACAGAACAGACATGGTCAGACATGTTGCAGCCATGTCAGACTACAAACCAGACATAACTGGCATCCCACAAGGCTTGGTCCTGGGATCTCCCTCGTCTGGTATATATGTCCCATAGGTACAGGCAAACATGGAAGGACGGTTTCTGAACATGTTTGCAGAGGACTACAAACTGCTCACCATATATGATCTACCAGCTGACACAAGCATCCCACAAAAGGGCCACATAGAAACAGACAACTGGTGCCATAGCCATGTCAGCAAGCTAATTGCAGAAAAGTGTATAGTCAACCCCCGTGGATATACAGTAAGTGCCCACCATTTACCACATAGGTGTTAACCCATTACGTACTTAACATGTAATGAGAGACCTGGGGACACAAGGTGATAGATATCCTGCATTGGACAAACATGTGCTGTAGTGTTTACAGAAACATACCATATACCCACCTAATCATGAAGGTTGTCAGATCTAGATAAGGGGAGGTCATTGTGGCTCTGCAGTCATCCTTCATCAGCGTACCAAGTGACTACAATAGCCCCTGTGGGATGTACCTCAGCAGACACCTCCATCAACCATAAAGTCCCCAACAGTACCTCACCAGGAGTATCAAAGAGCTTGCACAGATGCCATGTGTTGCCTGTGTTGCTGGTATCAATAAACATGCTGTACCTTGTACAATCTGAATGGCAGTGAGCTATGCACATGAGAGACCTGAATCCCAGCACTGACTTACATAGGACAAGCTGTACTGCATGATCCATAACACAGAAGCCACCCCACCCATGAGTGAACTCCCAGTACAGGCTACCCATAGAGTCACTTATCAATTTTCCTCAATAGGAATCTTGATGAGTGGATGGGAGATGGTAGCTTTATCCTGGGTATCACTGTCATGTCACAGGTAGACAGAGGCACAGTATACTAACCATGACATATGTCATGGCAAACTCCACTTACAATGTGTGTTGAAGGACAAACACACTCTCCAACTAGCATTAGACATGGACTAGGGCACATCGCTAGTGTTTGCAAATGTACACCTATGTTGTGGAATACACTACCAATGTTGGACAAGCCTGGTTTAAGTAGTTCATATCTGAACAGAATGCAACATGGTCAGATGTACACAACTGGCCTAACCAGGCTGTTGTGCTCACTATCGAAATGTAAAGCAGTGATAGCACTAAAGCCCAGGATACTGTCCACCACAGTCAAAGTACTACCAGTACACTATACAGTACTACAGTGTTAGGTCAGTGTGAAAGGATGTTGACAACTGTATGCAAAGTATCCCATGCAAATGCAGGCACAGTATAATCCTGTTGTGTTCACACACAAAGCAGTTGTACAGTAACTACACAACATGACACAACACACAACCATAAACGGGTGATATTTGTTGAAGTTCACACTCATCCACAAATGTGGTGGGCTGCAGAGTTCAACATATGGAATGCTCACACACTTTGATAAATGAGACATATGTCAGACAACATGCCATGGGAAGGCTGAACTGGGCATGCTCACACACTTAGGCCAAATCTCAGTTTAACAGTTGGACACACATATCTGGTCTTTTTACGTGTTATTCCAGGAACCAACCACATTACAGCAGTCTGCCCAGTGCACACAGTTAAATGACTAGAGAGACATAAGTGATATAGTGGATCCCTCCCATATGCAAACATCTTCCACAGATGCACAAGTTGTTCATACAAACAGGGAATGCTATGGCAATAAAGATGTGCAAACAGTCCATCAGCAACAAATAATGTGCATTTAACAATTAAACATATGGGTGTAGAGGTCAACACTAGGCTGTTTGCCCTAGGGAATGACAGCTTAGCCAGAGTGTGTTACGCCTGCCTCCCACAGGATGCACATTCCCCTTTCTAAACACCAATGATGTCAGCACCCTATAAGTACAGCAGGAGAAAAGAAACCTCCCAGTAATGCGAATAGCGCGCTCTGCTAATGCGTCCATTACAAGTGTCATAACATAGTTAGGTAGGGGTTTGAATCCTGCAAATGCTCAGTGTGTGTGTGTGTGAGTGGGGTTGGTGTGTGTAAGTCTGTGGGAGAGAAATGTCCCTTTTGGCAACTGGGAAAACACACTACAGGATGCACATTCCCCTTTCTAAACACAAATGATTCAGCACTCTATAAGTATAGCAGGAGAAGGGAAACCTCCCAGTAATGCGAATAGCGCGCTCTGCTAATGCATCCGTCTCAAGTGTCATAACATAGTTAGGTAGGAGTTTGAATCCTGCAAATGGCAAGTGTGTGTTTGGCTGAAGGGTTAGTGTGTGTGTGCACTGTGTGAGGGAAATGTCCCTTTTGGCAACTAGGAGAACAGACTACAGGATGCACATTTCCCTTTCTAAACACTGATGATGTCAGCACCCTATAAGTACAGCAAGAGAAGAGAAACCTCCCAGTAATGCGAATAGCACACTCTGCTAATGTGTCCGTCTCGGTGTCATAACATAGTCAGATAGGGTTTGAATCCTGCAAATGGCAAGTGTGTGTTTTGGCTGAGGGGGGTTAGTGTGTGTGAGGAAAATGTCCCTTTTGGCAACTAGGTGAACAGACTACAGGATGCACGTTTCCCTTTCTAAACACTGTTCAGCTGAAGGCCATGGCTCTGGCACAAGTTGTCTGCTTCTATGATGCCCCTTTGGAAGATGCTTGTGTCGGCTGGAGAGTCGATTATGGTGGCCAGTTCACAGTCATCTGCATATTTGGTCAGCCACAGTCCGTCCGCGTTGGCCTGTACATCCAATAAATATATACCAAACAAGAGAGGTCCCAGGACTGAGCCTTTTGAGAGACAACTCGTAACTGGTTTGGAGTCTGGCATGGCTCCAGCAATTCTAACCATGTGGGTTCTGTCCTTGAGCCAGTGTGTGCAATCCATCTAGTGACATAGGGGCTATATTTAAGCTGCTGGTGAGCTTCTCCTGAATGCCCAAGTGGGTATTGTTGTGAAGGCTTTCTGGCAGGTCCAGGTAGGCTGTGTGAACCACCTTCCCCTCGTCAATGGCCTTGGTGACTGTTTCAAAGAAATCAACCAGGTTAAACCTGGTAGTGCTGGTGTGCTCTCAGTGGCCCTTGAACCAGGCATCTGTTACTGCACAGATATCGATGTTCTCCATGCCAAGGGAGAGATTCGGTGCATGCATCTGGAAGTTTAGACTTCTGGCTAAGTGGTAGCATTACTCTTAGTTTCTTATCCCTTGTGATACCTATGAAGGTGGGTTTGTCATTTGAGCCCTTGCCTCCAACATAGGCACTATGGGGGTAGTAAGAGCCTTTTGCCAATATTCAAGAAAGCCCAGGGGTGACAGGTGCAGGCCACCCCTAGCGAAGCAGGCAGTTCAACAGAAGATGAATATGTGAAGGTGTAGTGCCTGTGATTAGTTAGCAGTAGCATATATGACTGCTCACGTGGACACATGCCAGGTAAGTCATATGCACAGTGTCACAGGCAATGTACATGTGAACAGGACAAACAGTGACATCCTGTCAAGTGGGATATGGACATACATATAGTAAGCTATGCAGATGGCACTAGGAGTCCACAGAAGCTCTATAACTATGCATTGCAGGTGTGATCAGTATTCCAGGGTAATTGCAAGCAAACATGCATGCAAACAAAGCTACAGTAAACATGGCTGCATGTAGTCCATTGTACAACAAACAAGATGTACCACTTCCAGTAGGTAACACTACAAATATGCAGGCACTATGCACATGTACATGGAAATACACGGGTCAGATGGCTAGGGTCCAGTCTCAGCGCACACATGTGTACAGACCATGTACTGTCAGGATGTACAATAACTGGATGGAAACCCATGTGCTCATACCTGCAGTAATACACATGTCAAATAACAGACACTGAGCCTTCACTCAGTGGTTCCATACTTAGTAGGATGTATGCTACCTGGCCTGCCACCACAGTATCCCTGACATATATGGGGACTCTCCCTCCTGTGACAGTTAGTTTTGTGTGTTGGGGCTGTCTAGCATGGTATGAGATGTGAGCATGCAGTGCTAGGGTGCTCCTGTGTGTCCTGTACCAGTCGCGTGGTACTGCACACATATCAACATCCTCAAACATCTGCATTGCAGAGTCCAGTGTGGGCAACATGCCACTTGCAATTTACATGTCCATCATTGTGTATTACTACATTCATTACCCTATCCCCTGTGCTACCTATGTATGTAGCCTTCTGTTGACATCATTACCACCAGTATGCCAACATGTGCAGATGATACACTATGGTACTTACCATGGGTGTAGACAACAGGACATGACAATCACACACTTACTGCATCAGGCATGCTGTGATATACCCACAATTAATTCAGCACACAGTACTGTTAACAACATGATACTATTACTACACATCTATGTGGTCACCCTGTGCATCAGCAACATGTTAACCTGTACCCTTACAGTTGTTACAGATTGCAGGAGGTGGCACAGTTTCATCATATGCACAGGGTGTGAACTTGGTATGCCTGAGTCAGCCACCGATACCACCGATTGACATGTATGTGTATGTGTGTTGGTGAGGGACAGCAGTAGAAGGTGGGGCAATGTGGATTGCATACATATTCTATCTACATCTGTCTATGTATTCCTACATCTCTCTCTCTCTATGTATGTATACATATATATATCATATATATATATATATATATATATATATATATATATATATATATATATATATACTTACATACATATGTGACATACACGTATCCATATGATAGACAGGTATATCAACATATGTCTACCATACTGTATACACACACTATACTGCTAAACATACATAACTGTGAAACCTACTTTGTACATTGCACTACAACCTACAATCAACCAACATTGATATGTGCACATAGATGCTCTCACATACAAATGTATGTACAGCCTTCACTGATAGTTGCTGTATGTCCCTGCCCTTACACATCTTCATATACATATGGATACAGACCAATGACACATATGGAGGGTTCACAGTATGTAGACCTTTATAGTATTACTTTACATTACCTGTGTTTGTCACAGCTGCTTGTGTTGCCTCTGGTTCTCTGTCCTGCTGCTCCACTTCCCAGTTGTCAGCTTTCAGGTGGCTGTTGCTGAACAATTTGTTTGTGTCTGCTTAATTGCAATTTTCTGTCTCTGTCTCTGTCTCTCTCTCTCTCTGTCCCTTTCAGGGTGCAATGAAAGTATTGCATGTGTGGACTGGGAGTACAGCATACTTTAGGGTATCTGCATATGCCCATGTGATGGCCTCTGCACCAATTGTTAGCCAGCATTAATTGCATGCAGCCAGTTGTGTACTGATTGCAGTTCTCACTGTGATTTTAGAACAGTGCTATAAAAGGTATGTGAGATAGGCGTAGCCCTTTCAGATTTTAAGGGCAGGGACCATGCTGTTATGCTGTGGACAATGTTCTGTGAGTGTAAAGGTTGGTATCTCTCTCATATTTCCAGTGTGTAGATTAACATTCCTCCATTCATTTCTCCAGTTTCCTGTACTAACTGTGTATGTACACTGACACCTACAACTACTACTACTGTTAATGTGTGTGTGTGTTTTCCTTTCACTTTTGCTTGCACTTTGTTGCTAAGGCTTCAATAGTTGCCCTTTACAGTCACTACTTGTATGCCTGCTAGGTGTCTTGACTGTAGTGTGCTGCTGTAGCTTTCCTATTTTCCATGTACATTCACACCTTGGAATGCTTGCTATATCTGCTAGGGTGTTACAGCATGCAGTGTGGTCTGGCCATGGTGTGGGCCTTGACATCTATTAGGGTATTTGAGTATGCTGCTGAGCAGGCCCCAGAGACTCTCAGGTTCATCTGTTATCTGCCTCATGGAATGGTACATATCAGTGGGTACACCCATTAAAATGTCTGGTATGCTGCAGTTGTGACTGTGGGTTAGCATGAGCATATGTATTACTACACTTTCAGGACTCCATAGTTACCATTGCATGTGTTACACCTTTCTGCCTACTGTTTGTACATTTCACATGGGTCTGTAGGGCATCCCTGTAAGTCATGCACTGTATGTCTAGGCTCTTAACTATTCAAATATGGTGGTGTCAGACCCTCATGTACAGATATTTACAGATTGTCCACATTTCTGCCTCATATTTTGGTCAATATCTCATGCACACCTTTTTCTGGCAAATCACTCTGGGCTCACATCAGATTATGGTGACAAACATTCAAGTTTCAGATGTCATACCCTTCCAAACATCCCACAAAATGCAGACCTTGTTACTCTCTGAACTGTCTCGTTTGTAACATTATTTGTAATGTGTCCCTGGTTTTGGGCCTTTGCTCCACATATTTTATTACTTGGTCCAGATGTGTTCCTGTAAGAGGTTGTGGGGTATGGGTGCATTATCCTGCTGTGATGTGTGTGGCTTGCAAGGTGCTATAGTGACATTATTACCTACTAGCTACCAACTAGCATGGCTGTTTCTGTTCACACACTACTATTATGGAAATCCACTGACAGTAATTCTAAATGACATGCTTTGTGTACTACACATCCTATATTCCCTTTACATTCATTCCTACTATTACATGATATATTTATTTTAGCACAATGTTCTTGTATAAGAGTCATGGCTTAGTGGTAAGTCATGCAGACTACTGTTTCCAAGGTCCTGGGTTCTGCACTGACAGTGGGATTTTATTTTGCTTTTGAACTGACTACAGGACCTGTCAATCAGAGTGACTAAGGCACTTTTAAGCAGTTGTAACCGGTTAGCGCTGGTTTGCGGAGCTCATGCATGCACTGGTTAGCTCAGCACAGCACCGCCGCTTACAACCGCTTAACAGCTTACTCTGCACACCCGCTATTTTCTTTGAAAGAAATGAAAATGGGGAGACAGGAAAGTGGTGAAAAGGGGTCACAAAGAGGGTAAGACAGTAGGGAAACAAGCTTGGGTTTTGTGCAGGAGGGATGTAGGTAAGGCCCATAGCTGCCCATTTCTTCATCAGCAACAGCTGTGCATATGTATGTAATTTGGTGTGACATTTGAAACCTTCCACCCTGAGAGAGGTGTCAGGACAACAATAATACTTGTTGTACAGCCAATTGTAATTGATAGTTTCCATGTCCAGCAGACATGTGTGGAATGGGCAGCTATGTATGGGGCGTAATTTTTTGTGGGTACAGAGTGCCCTTTTTTTTTTTTCAGGTGAGAGTGGTATGTCAGGTGAAGGAAGTCGGTATAGCTGGGGAGGTAGGTTGGGTAGGTAAACAGACAAGACAAACAAGACGCATACAGGGGCGTGTATGACACGTGTGGGGGTTACACAATTGACGGGATGGAGGTTTGGATATCCAGAGCCCATGAGCCCACAGATGGCAACAGTGATATATCCCCACCCATGGCAGTTGCCACTGTTCCTTCACTGCCCAGGACGGGCTGTGCTGGGGGCTGTGTAGGCGGGCAACAGGCATGCCCGTTAGTTGTGCCACCTGTGCCTCAAGCTGGCGTAGGGGCCCAGAACAGAGTCCCATCTCCCTACGCACCACAGTCCGGACACTACGGAGGGTGAGTGGTTCTCCTCCGGCCACACTTGCAGAGGGGGGAGCCCCATCCCCTGCAGCTTCCACCGCAGGTGGCACAGGGCCACCGGAGGAGGGTCCAGACTGGGCACTAGTGCCAGGTGCACTCGCCAGCTGAGGTGGGAGAGGTGGGTCCGCTGGAACCCGCCTTCCTGTCATCCTATGTTTTGCATTATGTCATGACAGTTTGGGTTAGTGACATATAATACCATTCACAATTAGTTGTAACAGCATGCATTAGTATTCCCATTAACCAAACACCCAGATATTCACACCATTGAACAGCTGGCATAACACATGCATAATTTGAACAGAAATACACAGTCCAACAACATGCAGGGTTGATTGATGGCAACAGGCCATCAGGTGGATGTATGAACAGGGCAGATGCATCAACGGACATGCAAATATATATACCCAACAGGACATTATAGAGGGGTGACACAACTGCACAATACCATTATATACACATAATTATATATGTGGTAACTATATGGTGGGACTGTTAAGCAATATACATACACATTCATATCTCACATATACACATACATATAGCTGTACATTTCAGACAATCATCCTATCTGCATATTGCAGACTGAGAGCAACATATCCAGATTTTGGGATACACATTCCAGATGCAGCAACACTTTGAACAGATTTCTGTTTGGTTTTGTCTCACATGCATTTCATTCTGTACTGACTGCAGTATACTTTATTCAGGGTTATTACTACTGTATTGCTGGATTCATGACACTTTCTCACTTGTTTCATTTTACTATTCAGGATGGTACTTACTTCTAGGCTTTATTGACATGTTTTACCTGTAGTTATTACAATCCTTTCCAGCAGTCTCACTTCTGTCATGTTTCAGTATTTCAACAGGGATATATTTCACACATGTGATTTCATCATCTTCTGCAGCTATACTTTTCAGCCTGCTGCAGGTTGTGTACTATTTTCTTACAGGTGGGCATTTTTATTTCAGACTTTATTTCAGACATTTCATTTTTCTGTTTGGAATAGAGGCTGCAACACACATTTGTAATCAAGCAATACTTGCAAACACTTTCACACTGTTACTTGCACATTTTATTCCTTAGTGACTACACTGCACTCTTTTGCTGAACTGTCATACTTTTATATTTCTTTACAGTTACTGGTAGTGGATTACTGACCTGCCTGGTGGCAAACGCACCAGCCTATCGCCATAGGCTCTGGTTCAGAACGGACACCTGCAGCTGTAATATAAATGAAGTAATATTGGAATACACATCTCCATAATATCAGCTAGTTTAATTTCTTACATACATAATTAAATGTAACTTACTCAGTAGTGGGGCGTTGGGCATTTGCCGGGCCTCCTGGATCCAAAGGTTCAGTTGATCCTGCTTCTCTTCAGGTCCGCATGGTGGTGACGGACCTGCTCACCAGTCCTTGGAATCCCTGTGGCACTGGTGAGATCATGAGCCAACCGGTCCCACGCCTCAGCCCTGTATGCTCCCCACAGGACCTGGCCCTGCATGAGTTGGGCCTCATGATTGTGGACTAGGAGCCAGACCATGTACCTGGACTCCTCAACACCCCACCTCTGTGCTCGAAAGCAACTACCCTCTCCTACTCCTGTCATTCTGGCTGTAAGTCAGTTCTACAATCGTTTATGCTGTGTATTCCCGCCTATGGGGCTTATATAGTCCATTTTTCCCGCACATATCTGTGATTGGCCATTTTGGAATTGTATCAACTTCAGTAAACCTGCATTGTCATGCTCCAGTTTGTATTCATTCCTATATATTAGCTATTATTGCATTTATAGGTACTGCTGTCATGGCTTAGTGGTTCAGTACCTTGACTATGGTGTATAGTATCCTGGGTTCGAACCTGGTCACTACTTTTATTTTTTATGACTGTCTAGACATGCTGAGGGGTGTGTCTGTGTAAAGACAGTTTTGATACGGCTTGCTCAACGCGTTGCCCGTCGGTTAGCTTGTTTGGCTGCGCAGCTCCACGCAACGGGTACTGGTTTAAGCCTCATTTGGCTATCGCACGCATATTACAGCTCAGCTCAGTTAGGGGCACACAGTTTCAGCATGTTAAACCACTGCTCAGCTACGGGCACTCATTTTGCACCAGTTAAACCACTGCTCACCAGATGCACTCACTCTTGTTAAACTGTAGCTCAGCTATGGGCACATCTGGCATTTTTATTCTTTTGTTACCTCACATTTCTTCAATATAAATGGGCTATTTCATTACATTTTACATATAAATTGTGGTTTTATGTGTGTACATATTTGTCAGGGACTTGTTTCCTGCTTATTTTGATAAAAATTGGTGTTGTGGGGCTCGAACCATGAATGCCTGCTCTTCAGCCAACATCTCTACCGCTACGCTATTGCTTCTGGCTTATTTTTGCATATTTAGTTCTTATATGCTTTCCACTGACTGCTAACTGTAGCTGCGCTACGGGCACGCCAGCAAACGTGAGCACTCAGGGCAAACATCTTTACAATTTAAAAAATATAATATGTTCATTTATATATTTTATGTTCATAGTCTGTGGGGGCATGTGTTGTGTTGTGTTTAGTCACATTTCCATGGACTCTGTTGTGGGTGTTTACTTTGGGCACTTTTACTCTTCTGTGTCCGCTTGCAGGGCTCAGCCACACGCCCCTACTGTCTTACACGGACCGTGTAGACTTAGGTGTGATTCAGCATGCTCTCATGAATATGCAAAGCATGCTGACATCACGTTTTCACAGCCTCCGTGTAAGAGTTATAACTCTTACACGGAGGCTTGTGAATCCTGCAGCTTAAACTAAAGGGGAAGGCCTTTCGTACTGAGGGCTTTAACCTAGCGAAGCAAGAGGTTTACCCCCTACTGATTTGGGTCTAAGTAGTTTCCTGATGACTAGTAATGGTGCTAACCTCAGCATGCGGCTGTACCACCGTCATGGTTCACTTACAGTGGAACCATTTTTTTAGTGAAATCATTTTATGCCTTACCACTAGACATATGCTACATTATTTAAGTTTACCAACCCTTTGAGTCTTAAATATTATATTATAACAGAGGCCTTTGTGACTATCAATCCTAGTAATATAAAGTCTCCTTAGTGATCCTTAAACAATTATGCCACTCACTGGTAATTGTGTCTAATAAAATCATTTAGTAGTACTTGATTCATTACTCGTAGGAAGTTACCATACTATTTAAGATTTTTATGTAGGTTTTAATATATTGGGTCTTCAGTATTGAGGGTTCCCGCGCAAATGCTTATTCGCAATTGGCACTGGCGGTGCTATGTCCAACTCCATTATTGTTTATATCAGGTAGCGATCGAAACCCTTTATTTTTTATGGCCTTGGAAATTTTGCAAACGTAGTTTTTTTCGCTACAAGGCTTCCGGAAGTTGCTACAGATAACTCCTTTAAAGCTGATGACTTACGCAAATGTAACATGCACCTTGCTTTATATTCAGGGAATACCCATAGTTGATTTGGCATTAGATTTACTCCCAAAGGAAATTGTCCTTTTAGAAGTGCCAATGGTCTTTACATTTTATGTTTCAATAGGTAAATTGAACTACAGGGATTTTTTTTTGCCTCAATTCAGTCAAATATCCCCTTTGTTTGCCCAAATCATCAAAAGCAAACGTGCCATATTCACAATCATCATTTACATCCAACCCACTTAAGGTAGCATATGAAACAATTCCCCTTTCCGTGTTTAAGTTTACAAAAGAATTGGGAACAGGGATTTAATGCCTTAACACCTGGGAACAGTACCTATGAAGGAAAAGTTAAAATTGTTCTGGAATCATCGTCAAATGCCTGCCACTCTCAGCTTTGGGATCAACCCGCAGAGTATTGGCAAGCAGTTTGATTTTATTCATGCTTCTTAAAGGTCATGTTTACTAAACATTGGTGTTGGTGTCATGTGAAATACAACTGCCTGAAATCAGTGTGGAAAAGTAGCGTATATCTTGACTACGTTTCTAAGTATCGAATGTTGGATGGATCGAATTGCAGTAGTCCACATTTGATACCAGAAGACTTCTTTCTCATCAGACTGGCCACACTTTAGCAGTTTGTAGGGTATAGTGACAGGATTGGCGCCCGCTTTATGTGTGTATATGTTTATACCTGAATACTGGTCTCATCATTTTGTGACAATAACACACCATGTTCCATGTTCAATCTTAACGTTCACGGAATGTTATAGGATACCCCTGAATACGTGAAACTTTGGAATTCAGCCCAAAAGTTTCAAGGTCTTAATCCTTTTCTAACAAGCCCCTGATTTGTATTCCTCAATTACATCGCAATTGGAATTTCTTCTAAATAAAATTGCTTACCGGCCCTCGGCTTGAGTTCACAACAATTCCATGTCTGGGACAGTTTACAGTCCAGCTTTTGCGCTTCATTACTCTGACCCTGTCCTACACCTGACTGATGGGATGTTATCTGAATGTGCCAATTTTGCGGATTCGTATAAAATGCCCATCATGTTCCAGTAAAAATACCCAGAGATTACCCAGATGTGTGGCACTGAACCATGGCCCAGTCTAGAAAAATTTTCCTTTAAGTGTTTATGGGTGTCTTCCAAGTGTTAGAAAGTTTCCTTTAAATACGGTTCCCGAGTAGTACCATGGTCTGAGTATACCCGCATGTGAACCATCCGAAGCAATAAAATTAGGGACATAAGCTTGATAGTTGATCAGTGATTTTCCATATAACCACATGAGCGCACTCGCCCATCAGCAGTAAACTGCGACGATATGATTGTCTGCAGATCCGCCCATGAGTGCCATTTTGACAGCAAAAGTACTGTCTGCACTGTTGAACTCAATTTGGCAAAGTTGGGAGTTATGGCGCTGTGAATGGTTGTGGACAACCTGGACAGCAACAGCTATTATACAATAGGCGCATCTCACAGCAGGTTTTATTTTTCTAACCTTGGCTGTTATTATAAAGCGTCAGTTTTATTGACACATGACGGGCCACAGTTTTCTTGTAAATTAACGTAGGAACTCGTTTTAATGAATAAGATTGTGGCATCTTTCACAATTTTTCAATACGTAATGTTGCTGGACGCTTAACCATGTGTGCTCTGACAAGGTATCTGGGGTCCAAAGCTCCACTTTATTCACTGTTTGAGCCCCTATTGTTGTGTGGTATTAATATGGCTGAATCCTTTGGGGTCAGATTAGAACTACTTTTAGAATAAATTTTGAGACCAATTTAGTTTAGATTTACAACTAGTCATGGTTGAATACACTTCAACACATGTGTTTTGTATAATTAAATAGAGGAGGTGACCCAGGTAATTACTCGAACGTTCAAATTATAACCAGCGGCATTCTGCAGGACTATTGCCTAACTCTTCAAGGGGATCACGCTTGTTATAAGCTCAGGTCAATCTGGCCATTATTCCAGATAAGATTTGAGTGACATTAGCAATGGGTCAAAATAGTTAGTAACAGTGAGGTCCGTCTTTTAGATCAACTTTCTATGTAAAAATTTGGATAAACTAACTGGGATAGTGGTTAAGCTTTAACACAGTGAATTGTAACCTAAAACCGGGTGGGATCTTTAGTTTTGGAAATATTAGGGCACTTCTCGTTTACCACAATTTGGTGATACTAAAAGGTAGGCGTAGTGCTTTACGGTCTACCTGCAGCAGATCAGCTTATTATCCTAAGGATTGTTATGTCTTCTGAGAGTGATAGGTTCATTACTTACTGCATTAGTAAGTAGCTGATGGGTGCAAAAAATGCTTTTAATTCGCAATCAGTGGTGCTCATTAGGAACCACATAAAGTTGTATATGTCCATTCCTTCTAAGAATTTTCCTATTGAGTAAACCTTCCTGATTGGTTCCATAAGTTCTCACTTAGGTTCTGTACACATCCAACTACGGTGTTGTTTGGTTTCGCGTTCCCTTAAGGACTTATCTTTTACCCTTACTTCATGTTAATCCTTGAGCCTGAAATGAAACCAAGCAACAAAATCATCTGTGTGCAGGATGACCAAATCTAGATTCTACCGGCTGAAACAGCTGTTTCACAAACAGTGGGCTATCTGCGGGGTATGTTCTGCAATGAGAGCTTCTGAGTAATTTCTTTCTATTAGCCCACTGCTTATTGGTTACATTTCAGGTTCCTAGCCGCCGCCGGGGATAAGTCGCACACTGTGCAATAGACTTGTTATAGGGGACTTACTGCACATACTTAGATACTGTTGGGACTCAAAGCCCATTATAACTTTCCGAAATCAAGTCTCAGTTGTTGTAAATGAGGCTAACGTCAACGTTTTACACGGTGGTTTTTTATATGCAATGCTTCCAAATCGCCGGTTTTTTTTTTCCAAATTCCAGTGGGGTCATAAAAGACGATCTCATGGCATTAAGCCTGCGACGGCTTAAGCTCTGAAAATCTTGTTTTTAACAGTGGTTAAAAAATCTCAGCTCTACACCGTGCATAACTTTGGTATTAGATCACTTGTGAACCCCAACCCATCGCCAGGGTCTCCACTAATGACTAGCATCTGGGGGCAAGTACCCTATCCACCCCTGGAGACCTTCCCTAGCACTCTTACTGGGGGGAGGTATCTGAGGGTAGCTGCCTTAATCACCCCCTCGGAACTCTTTTGTCTACCCTTAAAAACTACCATAAGTGCATTCCCTGAAGAGACTTGAGATTCGTGAGGCTAAGATATTTGTCTCCTGCCGCCCATTTGGTTATTCAAGAACTCTGAAGCAATGCTCCATAAGGGACAATTTTCACAAGTTAGTAACCTGTGGTGTGAAACATTATGAACAGCCGATATTTTATACTTAACAAGTCCTATTGTTGGTCCGGTACACCTGATGGAGCCCTTTCCATTGTTTGTGTACCCCAGAAGCTTGTGGACTAAAATATGCACCCTCCCTGCTTACCACCTCATACAGCCGCCCCTGCATTATTGCCCCCATTCCATTATCCTAGCTCCTCCCATTCCGTTTACAGCCAATTGACATCACCTTAGCTGCCTCTTTGGGGGATGAGTCCTTTGTGAACAATGGTGCACAGCTTAGAAAGCCTCTTCGATGGCGCTACCTGTTGCAGTTAAAAAGAGCATTAATGCTAAAATCCTTCGCGATTTGTTACCTGAAAGGGTGTTTTCCTCACCTTCGACATCTTATTCACCCAGTGCAAAGGGCATCGTATAGGTGGAAAACAATCACGCACTATGGCGGACTGGAGTTTTCTACATCTGCAGATTAATAGGGCCCTTTAGCAGCCTTAGGAATAGTAGTCCACGGGGACTGCTCCTAGTGTATTCAAGTATCGCGACTTGCTTTCCTACTGGGCAAAAACCGGATCTCCGTGTATTTTTTATTAATTTAAGGATCTAGGACGCATCCCATTCATTTAGGTAATTTTCCTCTGATTCAGTTGTAGCTTAAGGGCTAAAGAGCTTCGCCTCCAAGAAGACCCAGTCTTACTAGTCAGTTAAGTTGATAAGACCCTAAGACCTGCGGGACCTTAACCTCTTGCATTTTTAAATGCGAAAGGAGAGATGCCAGCTACCTCTGGAAGTTTTCGACACTGAGGCTTAAAGCTCTGTTCCATAGAAAAGCCTTAAATTGAGTAATTTTCTTCACTCTTATACAAGCCGCATTATTATATTCATCTCCCCACAAGGCGTTTTACACTCCTGGCTTCTCTTCAAAAGGATAACTTTGCGTGCTTATTGGCATGATTGAAAAAAAATAGGTATTTCAAAACCCTGATTTTACTATATCAATGCCTTACATACAAGGTCCAGGTACCGGGATGTGTCTTGATTCTGAAGAGGCAATATCCTCAAGCCAGCATTGTATTAAAAGTCAAGCGCCTCTTGGCTCAGCATCTTGGTTGAGGGTTATCAATAGGCTTCGTATTTTACTCCTCCGGTATTCATGCACCTTGTCCAAGAATGCTTTTTGGTAGTTCTTTAGTGGCCTCAACAGAAGGACCCAACCAAGGGGAGGGCATAAGTATTTCCAGTAAGAGGCTGAACTTAAGCTAAGTTCAGTGTAACTGTCTTGGTCATATGATAGAACCTCTTGCTACGCCATCAGTTGGCTTGGATCCGCAGTAATTCTTTTGAACACAGAGTATATAGGTTGATCCATCAAGCCAAGGTAATTTAGGCCTTTCCACCGTCAATAAGTCATGATCCCCTTAACATGGATTTTCTACCCCATGAATAACACAATTGGAGGTCCAATACTAGTAGTTACTACGGGGCCTTACCTACGTACGGATTAGAAGATTCTTACATGCTACCCAAATTCAATATTGGTATAAAGCGCTGCAGCTCTACAGTTGAAATGTGCCATTAAAGGAGTCCTGACTGCAACAAGGATTTGCCCTCCAAGGTTAGGTCCACCTTTTAATAGGGCACTGAGCAATATTGACCCAAAGCTTGGTTTCACAATAAAAGCCTGACTCCTGCCATTTGGAGGACCTAGAAAGCAAAGAATGCAGTATGGTCTAGCATCACCGGGTTTAGAAACTAAGGTACAGAACGCATCCCACAGCCTAATCTATTTTGCATTAAATAGACTGTAGCCATTTAGAGGTCACACTTCAGCTCCAATCCACTACCTTCCTACAGAGCCTTTTATGTGTATTTTTAGTCTGCCCACAAAATTCTGGCTCCCATTGACCCCAGCTTGTATGCATAATAGGAGTATCCCTTCACTTTGCGAACCCCAGGATGTTGCTTCGCGCATTCTAAAGGTTCATTCACCCTCTGCAGAGTCATTTGGGAGGTTTCCCATTTAATATGAGAAGATCAAAGCACTCCCATGATGCCGAGAAATCCCATGGGTATCTCCACTCCTATCCTACCAATGATGACAGGACCCACAGAAGACGCAAACTTTTGTAATGTTGCCCCAAATGGACGGAGTCTGATTATATGTTCCCCTGCATATAAGCATTATCCATTATACTCTCTGAAAGCAATTTAGTATATGCTAACCTTGCTATTTTGACTTATAACCAGTTGCCCGGCAAGGATGATACCCATGTATTTGCTGTGTTACGGCGGTGTAAAGGTAGAGATATTGGCACTTCATAGGTGATAACACAGATCACGGCAGCAGACCTATAGGGCATTTAAGTGTAATCTTAAATGACGCTATGACCCCATGGGTCTTAGCTGTAGCTTCAAGATGGATCGGGGCAGGACTATTAGTTTTTACAGCAAGTATCTGCTTAATCTGGCCTGTAGGAAGTTTCCTACTATCGACTTCATTAATGAGTCTTAATATTTTTTTCGGGCATAAGGCCTGGAAGAGGGAAACATTTTTTGAGTTAATTGGGTAAGCGCTAATGTTAAAAAAAGAAATTATGGACCTGGCGCAAGTTATGAATCGGCCAGTCTCTAGGCCTTTTTTCCTATGCCCCAACAATCTCCCACCTACACAGGCGCCCAGAGTCATTTTTCCCATTGGAAGTAGAGCTATCAGGCACAACTTGCCTTGAATTATTTGTCTTAGGCTTTTACATGATGTCCTAAAGGGATAAGAGCAGGATCCATCCGGACTGATGTAGATAGTTAGCCAATTGGCTCAATCCCTATAGTTGACCTAGTTTAGGACCATAACACCTAATTTGCGCACAACCTTGGAACATCGCAACGCATAATCTTTGTACATCGTTTGGGTAGGCAACAATTTTTGAGGCGCCACTACACCAATAGAATTTCCCCTTATTTTGAATGTGATGAGATGTACCATTCTACTGTCTCCGCAAAGTGGAGTTATGAGATTATGTCCATGGGATACCCCTTACTTTCTGGCAAAGAGTGGATTAATTGGAGGACTAGTTGTTAGCGAGGGTTTTATTATTTCTATGGTTTCAGGGTGCATGAGGCCCCATGCAGTAATTGTGCTGGCAGACATTAGGCGTCAGCTGTTAACATCCCCAAACTGTGGCTTATCAGCACAGGACTTGCACTGTTATTATGTTTCCCCAAGTAGGGTGTATAGCCTTGGTGAGATGGGCCAGGTCTAAATGCAGAATTTCACAGGGGAGCCATGATGAACTGAATTTCGCTAGCAGCGAACCTGACTCTTGCTTCAGTGGATCAGTGACCAGCAAGTCAAAACTGAGTTTCCTACTTTTTACATCGGCCGTGGGGACCCACTATGCTATTTTACCTTTTCAAGACCTGGAAAGATATCATATCTGCCTTAGGAGCCCTTGATGGCAGCTGTGTACCCTATTTTGGTGGGACCATCCAAGACTCTGGGGATGTGCCCCAAATGCGTGGCAGCCTGATTCATCCAGTCCAGACTTGACCTGCACAGTTCATGTGCTAAGTATGCATCCTATGATTTAGTCTCAGTACATTTTTTTGCAGGGTCCGTCAGGTTCATCAGTTGAGAAGCAGTTGTTTATTAGCTTTGGGGTGAGTTCCACCCAATACCCATTCCTTTCAATACTGATAAGCCTCATGGTTGGTTGCTAAAATAGGGACTTGTCGCGCAAGTTTACAACGAGTGCCAGGCCATACAGGTATGGAACCCCTGAATCCCAAATGCTAAGACGTCTGCAGCAAAGGGTCGGAATTTACCCAGTTATTGGGAAGGTGGTTAGGCCACTTATCAGTTGAGTTAAACAACGAAACAAGTGGCCCTTAAAATCAAAATGCACAGTTGATGCAAATTTCTGGGATCAAAAAAATATGAATGCCGCTATGGTAAGGGTATGGCTTTTTTTGCAGGTATGGAGCAAGTGAAAAGCGCATGGCAGGGTTGGGGACCCATTTAACACTGACTGAGTTGGTACTTCGTTCCAGGACTTTGCTTGACCCTCTGGAATCCATTGAAAGGTCTTTATGCTTACGGTTCAAAGATCTATCTGTCTGGGGGAATCTAACTCCTCATGACATTACCCAACTGGGCCCTTAAATGGCGGCAGTGTAAGGCAGGGTTAGCAACCCTTCCTGGATTAAGACTGTTCAACAAATGGCCAGATTACTTGATTGGGGAAAACAATAAGGTTTGCCCTACAAAAGGTGAAGACACTGAGTTTCAGACGTCTCAGTGGGAAATTGTTTCCGGAGTGCGTAAGCCCTATAATTCTACCAAGGACTGAAGTTGTTATCTCTGCCTATCACTTTGGTATCACCAATGCTCTCCTAATTTTCCCTTGAGGCTATCACAATCTTGCAGCAACAGAAGCTGTTAAAAGCATGCAGCGCTAGGCCAGCCCTTTCGCTTTGTGTACTCAAGTTTCCAATTACACCTGCGCAGGCTTTTCAACCATGGATGTGCCCGTTTTCCTAAGAAGTAACACGACTGAGGGAATCCTCCACTTGTTCAGTACTCATTGAATAAGTGCAAATTCTTGAAAGATGGGTTTACTGCCAAACTGAGTATTCCGTAACGCCAGGATTCCAAAGCCCCAGATTCTGCAGGAAATTGTAAGTGGAAAAAAACTCTTGGCCAATCTTGAGGGGCATCCTGGGCAATTTAGAACCTGAATTGATTCAAATGTTTCTACCCGTTGTATTTTTTTTGCCCATACCTAAGGGTTTGAACATTCTGTTTGACTCACAAAGAGGATTTGATAAGTCCTGAGGGTTTTACCCCCTTTTTTTTTTTAGATAGGAGCCCTTTGTCAACCCTAGGTTAAAGTATAAAGTTGGTTCCCGCACTCAGGGGAGCCAGAAACTGATACACTGGGGTCCAAGGTCTATGTTTACTTTTGCTGCTGGGGAAGGGCCTGCAGTGTATCAAATGCTGATGGGGCCTTCAGGTGATGATTTCAGGCTTGATGGCAGATGTAAATATGGTAATATGTGGTTCAGTGTACCTTAAAGGCTCCTAAAAGGTGAAATCCAACTGTGCGACCTTGCTCTATGTTCTAAATGTGTCCCTCCATTCCCATGTTGCTACTAGATTTATGTTACTTAATTAGAGACAGTGAGTTATCCCAACACAAACGCTGGAGTGGCTCCCAGGCAGGATTTGTGTTAACTTCAGACTCTATTTTACAGGGTATGGAATATCTGGCATCAGAAATATTTGTTCGGCCAGAGGCCCCTTTTACTAGTCCAATTGTCCCTCTATTGGGCCATCCTGTCAGGTAATCTCTCAATTTAGGAAGGTAGTAGACAGTTCAAGCAATTATTTTGATTAATGTATTAAATAATGATGTCAATGAAGACAGAATAGAGTGCATATTGTTTTTTTAGAATTTAAAGAGTAATCTGATTCAAAATAGTCTTTTGTAAAGATTCCTATCAATTTAAGTTGCAACATATTCATACTACTTCACAGGAATTTACAAACTTTTTTAAGGGACAGCAGAAAGTACATATGCCTGTTAGTTTGGAAATCTCTTTACCTTTTCATATTTTTTAATGATACAATGAGTTATTAATGATACCATAATTAGTCATGCAAAATAATGTGCTTTACAAATGTATCTGTGCATATTTGTGCATCATTGTTGTTATAATTGTTTGTTGTTCTGCATAGTGTATAGTTCTGTATGTGTTTGTCTTAAATATTTGTGATATTTTTGTATGCACTTCTCAGGACACTTCTACAACTCTGAAACACACAGAAGCATTTTTACATTCAAAAAAAATATTTATAAAAATATTAATTTTTTTTCCCATCAGAACCTGAAACACTATAAGCTTGGTCACCTGAACCAAAAAGTATTCAAAATCCCACCTGAGTCACTGGAAAATTGTCACAGATTGATATGTAATATCTCCATATGTTATTTGTGGTACTATGGAATATGTAGTCTCATAATCATTAAAGTTCAATATTTGTCACATTATATTAGTAAGTTAAAACAAAAGTAATATTTATAAATAAGACACTTATACTGAAAACATATCTTCACCACATAATAATAGAAGTTCCAAATACTATGTCTTTATTAATAGATCTTATAAAATATCCAAATAGTTCAGAGACCTTAAGGCAAATTTGCTGAAGCATAGAACTCTTGACAGAAAATGAATGAACAGAGTGAACTTTAACAAGTCACTTTTACTAGCCACCATAATTTTAAAAAAAAATCAGTGAACTTTATCTTCCAGCATCAAATTTTGTTCTTCCTAATCATGTCAGTTCCTTCATGCTAAGAGACCAAGTTAATGAGCATGTGACAAGTAAAAGTAGATTGCATCAAATGCCTCAGGAGCAAGATTTTGACAAGGGTTTCTAGCTTTCCTCTCTGTTTCAGGATTTGAGGATGTTTATGAGACATCAAGGAAGTATTATTCATCTTGATCTGTATTGGTGATAGATAAAATCTACACATTATGTTCAGCCTCCAGTTTTCTAGATATCAGAGGAATCAATATATGTGAGTCCTTTTTGATACCTGCTTCCTGAAGACAGGTTAGCTGTGCCTAGATGGGATTGATCACAACCCAATAAATGCATCGCCTGATAGGTTGCAATATCCTTCCAATGTTGACTTTCCAGGAAAGGCATGAACAGATCAGAGTGGCTTGATCCTTGGTTTTGTATAATGCTAGAGGCAGAATCTGACCAAAGTTTTCATTTTATGCAAAGCCTAGTGACTGACACCTTAGATCTGATAGGGCAGAATCAGCTAAGATCTTTGATCAGACTATATTGAAGATAACAAATCAGACTGCTCAATATCTGGATAAGATGACAGGCCTGGACATGCTACCAGGAAGGAGTCATAAGGAAAAAGTTACATCATTTATTACATTCCTGACTCAGTTAAAGCCAAGGTAAAAGCTGACTGACTTCAAGAGGGAGCACATTACATCCTTACAGTAAGTTTCCAGAAGAGCAGGAGGAAATATGGAAAATGAGAAGGTACTTGATGGGACTTTGGTCCACCTTGGAGTATCTTGTTCTGCAAAGGAATCACATCTGAAATTTCTGTGATCTAAGTCTCTGATAGGAATCCTAACTTTACTCTTTAAAGAAACAGTCAGATCCAATGGTAAATTCTTAGTCTTTTCTGATAATCAAGAATAACAAATAAAAGTTCCTTTAACAGATCCAGTGATACAAGTCTAAGAAGGTCTTTTAAAGACTTCAGATCTTGATGAAACAGTTATCTATGGAAAATTTTTGGTATGTATGCCAGAATAGTACAGAAGAAATGCTAAAATATTTTTTTTGATTCAACCAATGTCTCATTTAAGCTCACAGACAATTTCATGAACCATGAATATATTAAATGTGCAAATTTGTCTAGTTGATCTTTGAGGCAAATCACCATGCTTTTCACTAATGGCAAAAATGAGATCTGAATTTGCTGCATTATGGGTAAAACTCAAGATTACTGAGTTTTCAACAGATTAGATGTCTGAAAAACCCATCAGTTGATAAAAGAAATTGATATCAACTTTTCTGCTGTAGCAGAGAAACTGGAAGGCAGACTGTATTAATTGTAGAAGCACACATATGCAACTACAGGTGTTCCATAGCAGGATTTAACTGAAAACACATCTGTACATGCTCAAACCTGGCCAGAAAGCAGCTAAAACCTAGATTAGTAAAGATGCAACCATACCACCAGAAAGAGTTGATTTGATACAGCTTTGGCAGAAGGGAAAAGTATTAACAATTGCAGCAGACTGTGAAAATGATTATTCTCACCAGGTATCAGAAGCAAATTTAGTTGCATTGTCACCTCACAGCAAGAGGTTCTCCAGTTCGATTCGTAGCTGGGGTGCCTTCTGTGCAGAGTCTGTATGTCCTCCCTGCATTTGTGTGAGTTGCCTTCGGGTGCTCAGGTTTCCTCCCATGTTACAAAAACATACATCTGGAGCGTTTCTCCCTTGGCCTCCTCTGAAAATTGGCTTTGTTTCAAGTTGGACTTTCCTGGTAAACAAACGTTAAATAAATAAATAAATATTTTTGCAAGCAACTAGGCTTTAAAAATAAGAGAAAATAATGAAAGATATGAAAAATGCTAAGTTTCTGACAACTGCTAAAATATTTTTTTCCATTAGCAAATTTTCAGCGAGTTTCAAGAAATCTGCAGCTGAAGGCAGCTGTACATTCTGTTCAAAGTGACATTTACAAAGATTCACAGCAGAGCCCTTTTCCATGGAGATCAGCTGTCTTAAACTTGAGAGTTGTATTCTTTGCTAAGGAAAATGCAAAATTTAAAGGCACAATAGCAAACTGGTCAATGAAAAAAAGTTTGAAATTAAGAGAAATTAATAAGAGTTGTCAGACTCCATAGCAGCCTTAACAGCTTAATGCATTTAACAGAGCTGCCTACAACTTAGTTTTATTTAAAGTTAGCCAGTTCACTTTTGCTTAGGGCCAGCAGTTAATGTTTTATGAAAACATACAAGCTTTTTTCACATTTGGGAGGGGAAAAGAGATGGGAAAAACAGGGATTAATCAGTTTAAATGGGAACATAGGCAGTAGCATGCATTTTAGCATAGATAACCTTAACTTTAGGTTAGGTAATGCCTGGGTGTGCAGCAGTTGATTTGGGATTTTGAAAATCTATCAGGTTTTTTGTTTGAGGGTTTTCATTAAAAGAAAAAGTCTTGAAAAATGTGACATCGGTTCAAATGGGGATGAGAAGAAACAACTGTACAAAAGATAATCCTGGAAAACATCAAGGTGTGCATGTAGCACAAAAGTTGGAAATACATATTAAAAAAACTGCCCTGTATAACAAGTGGAAAAAATAGCATTTTATCATACCTGAATTATATTAATAAATGCAGAATGCAAATAGCAATGCTGCAGGAGACACATTTGGAAACAAATGAGAACTTGAGTTTGACAAAAAAGATTTCAGGATGGATATTCAGCAAAAAATCAGGGACATATGAAAAGAACAGTAATTCTACTAATTCCTAGAGGGGCTCCAATAGTGATAGAAGAGGAAAAATAAGACAATAATCAATAATGGTAGATAGGGGCTACTGGCAAGACAGGAGGATTACGCTGGTGTTTGTTTGCATTCCACCAAAAACGGTTATTATGGAGATTACAAAAATTTGGGGAGAAATTATCAGCTTTCCGTAGGGAATATTACTTTTAACTAGGGACTGAAACTTAATTTGCAATAGTCAGGATGTATCAGGGAGACCTAGCAGGGAAAATATAACAAAAGAAGGTAGGTTGCTGAAGTAATTCATAAAAATATTTGGTATGGAAAATGTAAATTCAATAGTAGGAACATGGACAGAATTTACATATTATTTTCCAAAGTACAACAATTGGGCTAGATTCCATGTAAATTATATTTCATAGGAATATTTGCATTTAACTGAAATCTTCAAATCACTAACTATTTCAGATCATGCACCAATAAAAACAAAGATAAAAATGCGGGGTAATGAAGTTAGAGAGAGACACTGGTGCTTTTTCACCTATCTGTTAAAAAGAAAGGAATTTAAGGAATGGGTATCGGAAATTATTTTCAAGTTATTAGTGAAGGCATAAATATCTTCAGAAGGTACTGGTTGTGAGTAGGATAAAATGAAAATGGAGTTTAAAAGCAGGGTAGAAATAAAAGAGAAAGACATAGTTAAGAAGGAATAGTAATTAAAGGGGCTAACAAAAGTATTGCAGAAAAGGGGGACTCTCACAGAACAAGAAAAGGTGCAATTGCAGAGTGGTAAAGAGAAAATAAGGGAGTATTTTAGATAATATGCACGAATTTTGAAAGATTGATATTAAGCAACTATTTATTGATAATTCCAGAGCACAAAAATTTTTAGCACAATGACTTATGCAGCAGAAAGTAGAAAGGGCTGTTGCCAAACTCCGGGAGACTATAACATGAAAATAATAACCAGATATCCTGCAGAGATTAAGGAAATGTTATGAACATTTGAATAAAGCAGAGAAATGAGGAAATCAAGAAAGAGCACTAATGGAAATATTCATGGCAGATTTAATTCATAGATTCATAGATTAGTACTAAGCTAACTGCCCTTGCGAGCCATTTTAAGCCTAGCCAATTATGCCTTGTGAGACTCAAACCCTGCACCTTGTGCTTGCAAGGCAAACACCTTAACCATTAGGCCACCCTCCCAACTAAGCATTCCTTGCAAGTCTCATACCCAGGACCCTGCACACTATAGCCAAAGTAATTTACTACTAATCCATTTCAGATATATTATCACAAGTTTAATTGTAGATGTAGCTCAACAACTAACAGTTAAGATAGGAGGGAATGAGGCAAAAGTTGTGATGAAAATCAATCTTCAGGAAAGTCTCCAGGAACAAATGGTGTTCCTGTAGATATTTGGAAGTTAAGAGGGAAGAAAGTGATAAATATCTGGAAAATTCTTTCAGTATTTTAAAAGGAGGGGAAGCACCATCATCTTGGAAGAATGTTATGGTGGCTGTATTGCCTAAGGATGGTAAAAACTCATCAGACACAGTTTCATACAGACCCATTTCAATTTTAAAACATAATTATAAAGTGATTATGTCTGTAATAGCTAAAAGTACAACAAAGTTGTTGCCAAAATTGATAGATACAGATCAATGTGGTTTTGTGGCATGGAGGCAAACATTTGACAAATTAATAGAACAATGATGATACAGACAGAAGCAGAATGTAAGAAAATACTGTTGTTAGTTGAGCTTGACGCAGACAAAATATTCAACAGAGTTAATTAGGATTTTATAAGTAGGGCAATGAAAGCATTTGCATTCCCTGATACAATAAGAAAGTTAATTATGGGGATATATAACGGACTGGAGGCAAGAAAAAAAAAGTGGGAGGGTTTCTTTCTGATAATTTCTATTTGAACAAAGAAACCAGGCAAGGGTGTCCTTTTTCTCCTTTTTTATTTGCTTTACATTTAGAACCACTGGCAAAAAAAATAAGGGACTAAGAAATGCAAGGATACAATTGGTAAGGCAATCAAGAAAAGATTACTTTATTTGCAGATGATATTTTCTATGTGATAAATCCAGAGAAGTACATCTCGATGTTTTGAAACAATTTGAGACCCTTCCAAGTCTTTTCAGGACATAAAATTAATGCAATAAAACAAAGGCTATAGCCATTTACGTACACACAAACTAGTTCAGCAATAACCATATTTATGGGGACGAGATAAGATGAAGTATTTAGGACCATGTATTAAAAGGGCTTCTGTTATGGCAGCTAAGGATACGTGGGTAGAGACTAAACAAATGATAATGCAAAAACTGAGAAACCGGAAGCACTTGTTTATGGATATGGGTAGTATGAAACTACAGGCTAGAGGGTGCCTTCCCTACCAGGGAATGATAGAGCACAGGCAAAGAGAAATGGAGAGGAGAATCTTAAGTGAAACAAATGCTCAGGTGTGGTTTTTAGTGGAATTTAGAACAGAAGCTGCTGTTAAAAAGGTGATAATTAGTAGGGCATATAAAATATTGCATGATAACTATAAGAATCAATCAGAGGAGGTTAGAAACTATTGGGAAGAGATATTGGAAAGCAATTTACAAGAGAAAAATGGGAGGATATATGTATGGCTCCCAAGTATGTAACAAAGTTCAGAAGGTTTAGGATCTTTGCTTGGAAGTGGTTGCATATATATTTTTATACCCCAAGCAGACTTTGTAACATTTTTCCTTGGGTACATAGCAAATGCTGAAAGTCTGATTGAGAAAAAAAGAGGTAATGGGGAACGTGTTTTAGGAGCATAATCATTTGGTAGATTTTAAAAATTCCTTGTAGAGTACTCAAATATTGGATGAGTAAATGACTGGAAGGATATGATTTTATTTTGAGGTGGGATACAGGATCTGAACTGCCTAGGCACTCTAAGGCTTTATTAAGTTTAATTCTGTTTGCTGCCAAAAAAAAATTACTAAAAACTAGAAATCAAAGTCCAAACAGTATTTCAAATACTGAATATTATAAAAGAGATAAAAGAATTGAAAGAGGGCTCTTTAGAAGAGGAAAAGAGTAAATTACATCAAAATAAATGGAATTTGTGTGAAAAATACATACAGAATAATGTTCAGGAGGAGGAGTTAAGTGCTAGTGGGCTGATGGACAGCAAAGCATGATCTGACTAAAAGGAAGAAAAAAGAGGGAGAGACCCATTTTTTTTAGACTTTTGCAAGTTCAGAACATGCCGTAGAAGTGGACTGAACATGGTATGGTGGATGCCTAGTAGATCTTAGCCAAAGAGAAAAAAAAAAACACAATTAAGCTGCCGTAGCATGAGAAGTGAGGATGAGATTCTCTTCTAACCCAGTGAAAGCCACAGTTACATTTCACATTGCCAATGATCTATAGAGCAATGGAGAACGTGGAACTAAAACAAAATCTAATCACCAAGGAAAATGTAAAAAAATGGGTGCACTGGAAAACACAACATCCTGTTTGAGAACAGGCATTCGCCCAGTGACTGTCACGTCTTTAGAACAGGCTAACAAATTCATGTGAAACAAAGTACCTCAATGACACTGTTTAACTGGAACCTGGAAGAGTGGATGGGGCACCGTAAATTCTTAATGGGAACAGCGCCCACAATCCTCCTGGACATGGGAATTCATCACTAAATGCAATCTAGGGTACTGACTAGTACTTCTACGTTATTACATTGGGACGAAACAGCTAGGCTTAATAGCCTAGTAATCTCCTGTGATCCAACAGGGTAACAATGTACAAGGAGAGCCTGGTATTAACTCCATAGTTTCATGGGAGCATATTAAGCAACTGTGAAGCATGGAATGGAAGCAAATAGCTACCATGTTTGTTTTGCTTGCTTAAGGGGACTGTTTAGCAAGCATCAGTTTAAAAAACTAAAAGCAATTCCAATAAGTAGCTACAAGGAACTACCATTTACTTATTATCCACAGTGCTTAAAAAGACATATTTAGTGATTGTGGGAAAATAAATAAAACAAAAAATGCAGTTAACTGTATTAGAATAATGTATGTGGGCACATGACAGACAGAGATAGAGACTGCTCATACTTAACTTCTTTCCTTGAGAATTCTGGAAGAAGCTAACATTAAAACATGCCACAGACACAAAATCAGTGAACATTTTAAAGATTACCATAATTCACTTAAGTTGATCGAACTAGATGATTTGCATCAACATATTTTTTTTTCTCTTAACAGGAAGTTTGAAAATCAAACATTTTTTCAAGGGATGCAGCAGAAATGTGAGGCAAAATCATAGCCTAGTTGAGTATTATGAGGAGATGCATTCCTTTCCACCATATTTACTTATTTATTTTTTAATTTGATGACAATGAGTTATCTGAAGTGCATACAGTCATGGAAGCTGTTGTAACTGCTAAGCAAACAGATGTGCGGATTTGGACAAATATATCTGTGCATGACTGTTGTGCATCTGCATATGTATTGGTGGGTATGAGATTCTGTGTATGTGTAAAAAACTGTCTCTGCCTCCGTTAGTGTGAGTATATGAAATTCATTGTATGTGTGTTTAGTCTTGAAATACTTACAGAAGGCATATTTTGGATGGAATATGCATCTTCTAACAAGCATCACATATCCTACAACAACAATGAAACACAAAGCAAAAGCTATTTTACATTAAAAAAAAAAAATATATATATATATATATATATGTATATATATACATATATACAGAAGCCTGAAACACTATAAGCCTGAAAATCAAAATCCTGAAACCAAAAGCCTGAAAATTCAAAATCCCGAAAACCTGAAACTCAAAATCCTGAAAACACAAATAATGCTAATATGTCACTATAAAGACACTAATATCTACCAACTGACCCTGACCCTAACCCTAATGTCCGTCACTATCGCACACTCACCTGACCCGCGCCCTAACCCTAACTCACTTAAACCGCCTCTAACCCCAATATTTGTCACTATTGCATACATGCCTAACCTGCTTCTACCCCTAACTTCACTTAAACCCTCTAATAACCCTAAAACAACCACCCAACGCATGACCTAACACCACAGGGCTAACAATAGCAAAGCCACAATGACGTCAGTATGTCCATTTTGTGTTTTCAGGATTTTGAATTTTCAGGCTTTTGGTTTTCAGGCTTATAGTGTTTCAGGCTTCTGATAGGGAACCATATATATATATATATATATATATATATATATATATATACACATACACACAAACTAATACTAAAACAAATACAACCTAATCTATCAGATGGCCCAGTTTCTAAGCACAATAATGCCCATCAGGCTGGACACTGAGAAAGTAAAAGACCTTCCAGAGATGGAGCCCTCTGCCTATAGCATTAGGCCTCAGAACACCCCTGAAAAGTCAATTACTTCACCAATAATGGCCATCCTGTTGTAAATTATTGTGTGTTTAAATGACAATTGAAAAGGAAGGTCCAGGCCCATATTTCTACTAAACAAATAGGCAAAGATCAAAAAGGTTTGGCTGAGAAACAGAGTGGTACAAGATTAAGCTGGAATAACATTACTTTCTAGATGTGTATGAGCATTTTGGGCAGGATGAGAATGCTAATAATGTGAGTGTGTGTGTGTGTGTGTGTGTGTGTGTGTGTGTGAGGGGGTTGTGCCAAATGGTATGCACACTTGCAGAAGCTGAATCACAATTTTCATACAGGCAAAATATGTCTGCTATGAATAACCACATCAGACAATGCCAAATCTCAAGTCACAGAGGTCTGAATTAGCAGACCATCAAATTCTACCATTACACTTTGCTCAACCAAAAGCACCTCTGCAGTACAACCTCAGAGAAGGTAACACCCCCCTTCACAAAAAAAAAAAAACTTCCAGAGTAACTGTCATACTTAATGAACTGTTGATTTGAGCAGTGAAGGTACAGATGTAGCTGGCAGTCATACATGTGGAGGGAAGTCTGTCAAAGATCTTGAAAAAACATGAGTACCATTTCCTGACGCTTTCAAAAACTAGAAGATATTCACAGCATCAAAAATTCTACCACTGCAATGTAATAACTTGTTTCCATAATGTAAACAAACACAAATGAATATACAGTACAAAAGTCAAGCATCATCTTTAATCCAAAATACTGAAATTGTAATGTATTTTTTGGAATCAAGCAAACATTTTAAAATAAATGACATACTTAGAAAAGCAGGCAAAATCTAAAAGCTTGCTTTTTAATATAGCGTGGTGTATATATGCATGTATACATACACATCCCACAAACAAGCTATTGTACAGTTTTATTTTTATCACTAGTGGTTTCTATGGCAACATCAACGGTTTTGCTTCATATCAGGGAATGCAACTACCCTTCAGGTATAAAGCAATGGAAAGGAGGCAATTTATTCCTTGCAATTAAGCAAATCAAACCATTCATTCAAACTCATTGTTCTCATAAAATGCTATACATTTCTACCTCTACAGTGAGGGAGAAATGCAGAATTGCAGAGACATCCTTCTTACATTACTCAAGTACCTGAAGTATGAAACTGTAGCTTTCCTCTATTTTATTAAGATAAAAGATCTATATTATTATCCTTGGGTCAGACTTATCTTATCTTACATAATATATCACAACTGAACTTTTCTTAAGTACTGGAACAAATGCGTTTAGAAGCAACTTAAACATGCTCCTAGAATTCATTAAGTATGTGTTTTTTCACCACAGGGCACTCAGCTGCCTCACAAACTGAATAAATTCCAACTATTAATATTGTCTTCAAAGGACTGTGAACTAGGAGTTCAACAACATGCATTCAATCATTTTTATATCCTGGTCTCGTCTCCACAGACCACAGGATCAAGGTCTGGTATCCCCCTTCTCTGCTTGGAGTGTGTGTGTGTGTGTGTGTGTGTGTGTGTGTGTGTGTGTATGTATATATATATATATATATATATATATATATATATATATATATATACACACACATATATATATATATATATATATATACACACACACACACACACACACATATATATATATATATATATATATATATATATATATATACACACACACACACACATATATATATATATATATATATATATATATATATATACACACACAGGAACAGTGCACGGGTAAGAAAACAAACAAATGCAACCTGCTTTCCTAATAATTTCTGGATGCGCAATGGCTCCCTCCCCCCAACTTGGAAGCAACCAGAAGACTTAGATTCCTGTACAAAATTCTGTTACTGTGACACCTGGTAAATGTGTGAGGCTGCAAGATTGCAGAGATCATCATTGCAAGACTATTTACTCACAAATTTAAATACTCTGTATAGCTTCTTCACAGAAAATAGGATCCTGGAATGGCACGATCCAAAGCCAGGTGTTGCATTATGATGGTAAAGCTGAAGCAAGTGATGACAATCCTATCACTCTCAAATTTACTCTCTACTTTTGCAAGCACATGTTTTGACTAACAACCAGAATTAGCTATTAGGGCAAGAGGATATGACTGATGAGATTAATCAGTTAAATAACAGAAAAAAATCATAATTCAAAAAACCATAACCTGTGTAACAGAAATCTAATTTTTAGTTAAAAAAATGGATACAATTTATAGTAACACCCCCAACACTGCAGAGAAGAAAGGGAGATTTTAGGGCAAAAAGCATAATGAAAGCAAAATAAATGAATACAGGGACAAAAAAGTTATGCAAATAGTTCAGGTACTAACTAAAAGAAAAATGGGAGTAGTACACTGCCTTGATTTTGAAACACAAGTGTTCCAATCAGATATTCTAAAGAAATCAGTCTTAATCTGCAGGCACATTTCTGACCGTGAGGAAGAACGATACTTAACTGTATGCTGAACTGTCAAGGAGTCAAGAGACTATTCCTTTCACTCCCTCTCCCAAGTGACTACCAAGTTCACTGAGTTTACATTAAAGGATATCAAGAGTGAGGCACAGCTGATCTACAGTATTCTCTGGAACAGCTGAAGACAGGCTTCCTTCTTCATGATTTATACACTGCTAAAGCAGTTTCATCACGTAACAACACACAAAGAAGGGCAAGAATGTTGGGAATCTTCAAAAGCAGAGGTCCACAAGGGATGGACATTAAAGGAATAACATAATGCTGGAAGGGTTTGCCAAAGGAAGATTAGAAAGATTCTCTGGTCCCTTGATATTGTGGGCCTCCTCTGCCACCAGGGTAGCATCTACCATTTGAATTTCCCCCTGTGCCTCTGGGGGAATACTCTCCTCCTGTGCCCTGGAAAGATCCTAGCGAGTTCTTGAACCACATCTTTCCACCACCTTGAAGATTTCTCAAAAATTATCTTTGAGGGGTGGAAAAGCATATGCCCACAGAAGAAAGGGTCTTTCCATCCCTCTCACACCTGTATAAAGTGTCTTTTACTTTAGGGGCAAAAAGAGACATGGCGTCAAAGGGAGCATTGATGAACATAGACTTAAAAGGCTCTGCAAAATCAAACAGATGCATCCAGTTGTGTCTCCTAATGGATACACCTGAACACACTGCCCTTCCTTCTGCTACATTAGAAATAAGCCTTATGGAATAGTTGGATATTGACTGTAGGGTAGCCAATTGAGAAGTGACAGAAGACATCATCTCTTCAGAAATGGTCCCTGCGAGGGTATCTGATAGTTCCTTAATCAGATCCCTCTGTAGTCTGGTAAAATATGCCAAATAGTTCAGAGACCTTAAGGCAAAGTTTGCTGAAGCATAGACACTCTTCCCGAATCTGTGCATCACCCTCAAATCCTTTTTGGGGGGAATAAACAGAGGAACTTTCCACCACAAGTTCATTTTTACTGACAGCCACCACGACCACTGCTTCAAAAGAGGGAACTTGGGACCAGAACTTTCTATCTTCCAGCAGGGTCATAATTTTGTTGGGCTTCCTGGGAATGGGCTCATTGATGTCAGGTTCCTTCCATGCTCACTAAGAGACCATGAGCTTATTATTGAGCAGAGTCACCCAGGAAGTAGATGGGCCAGTATCAAATGCCTCCAGGAGTACAGATTCCTCTGACAAAGGGTTTCTGGGCTTCCAGCCACCTCTCTGTTTCAGGATTTTGAGGATGTTTCCAAATGAGACATCATCAGGAAGTACCTTGGGGAGCCTTCACCCTCCTCAAAATCTGTATCCTCGGTGATAGATACAGGGGAATCTACATGCTTCCTCTTGCATGTCCTCTTCTCAGGGGCCTCCTGAGTGGGATATTCTGGGGAGATATCAGAGGAGGTCGGAATACCCGTATGTGAGTCCTGGGGTTTTGATACCTGCTGTCCATGAAGACAGGTTAGCTGAAACTTTTGTCACAGAGGTGGGATCAATGTAGGTACAGGACCCAAGGGGTCAGGCATCGTCTGAGTCACGGTTGCTGACAGGGCTCTCTCCAATGTCCTAAAGGAAGACTTTCCAGGAAAGGCATAAGAACCCAGATCAGAGTAAAGGGCTTTCTGATCCTTGATCCTTCCCTGCTCTGCCGAATGCCCTTCCCCCAGAGGCAGACGTCTGAGCCAAACTTACCATTGCCGTGGCTCTGAGGTGCAGAGATGGCTCCAAAGCTCTCAGAGTTGACTGAAACACCTTAGATCTGATAGGGCAGAATAAGCTCCAAGAGCTTTCTAGATCAGACTATATTGAAGAGCTCAGAGCAAACCTCAGACCTAGTGAACAATGATCCTTGGATCCAAAGATGACAGGCCTGGACAACTTTGATCTAAGGGCTCTGAGACCATGGAAGGAGTCAGAGGAGGAAAAGTTACAGGTGGCATTGTGGATGTACAGGCTTCCTGACCCAGTGGGGTAGAAGCCAAGGTAAAAGCTGACTGACTCTACGCCAAGACGGTACGTCTCACTACCCTCTCTACATCCTCTACAGTAAGGCTTCCAGAAGAGCAGGAGGAAAGCAATTCTGGTCTGTCGAAAAATGGAGAAGGTACTCTTGATGGGACTTGGTCCACCAAAGGGGAGTATCTTGTTCTAAGCAAAGGAATCACATCTGAAATTTCGGTCTGATCTGAAGTCTTCAGATCTTAGGAATCCTTAACTTTTGGAGATTTTGGATCCAAAGAAACAGTCAGATCCAATGGTAAATTCTTAGTCTTTCTCTGATACGAAGACAACAAATCCAAAAGTTTTGTTTTCTTCTTTAACAGATCCAGTGATACCGCAAGATCTGAAGAAGGTCTTTTTAAAGACTTCTCTGAGATCTTGAAGGAAGTGGTTGAAGAGCTCCAAGTATGAGGCACTGTTTTAGGTATGGGTATGTCTCCAGATATAGCTTCACCAAAAGAAGAGGGCAATAGCCCCTTCAAAATAAGTTTGTTTTTGCATTCAACCAATGCTCTCAGTTTGAATGCATGACACAGCACAACTCTCCTCTAAGGTGAAGTGGACCAAAGCAATATACACAAAGTGTACGAGTCAGAAAGGGGAATTTTCTGACCACACTTCCAATATTTTTTAAAACCCGACGGGGTTTGCTCTTTTTCTGCCATGGTAGCAAAAATAGCAAGACAGAAATTAACAGATAATAACAAGTATACTAGTACAAGGATAGAAAAAGCTTTTTTTAAGAAGGGGGAAGAAAATGGAAGGGAAAGGATGACAGTAAACATAAAATATATATACATATAACAAGAATAACAAACATAAAACACTTGTCTAGTTGACTAGCTTGAGAGACAAATCACCATGCCTTTTCACCTAATGGCAGCAAATGAGATCTGAGGTAATGGGGGTTGCTGCATTATGGGTAGGGGAGAGACTCAAGAGTTACCATGAGCTTTTGCAACGGCTGAGCCAGATTAGATGTCTGAAATCTGAACTCATCAGTTGAGGGTGGAAAGAAAACTGACAACATCAGATCCTGAGACTGTCTGCTGTAGCAGAGAAACTGGAAGGAGCAGACTGTATGAATTGTATGACACCACACATATGCAACTGGACAGGTGTTCCATAGCAGGATTTAACTGAAAGGACACATCTAGTACATGCTCAAAACCTGGCCGTGAGAAAGCAGCTAAAACCTAGATTAGTAAAGATGCAACCATACTACCAGAAAGAGTTGATTTTGATACAGCTTTGGCAGAAGGGAAAAGTATTAACAATTGGAGACAGCAGACTGTGAAAATGATTATTCACTGTACACCAGGTATAACAGAAGCAAATTTATCCCACCAGTCAGGGTATATCAAGAGGCTGGTGTGAAATTCAAGCTGCTGTATTCAGCTGTCTTCAGAATATTTTTTTCTGGAGAAGACATTTTAATACATAACAGGTGAAGAAGGAGATATACCTTAGCCAACAGAAAGTGAGACAGCAACAGAAGGGGACTGTATTTCTAAGTCTTCTAATAATAAAACTCATTGATTTTCTCAGGAAAACTTGTTCTAATGTTCCAAAGGAAAATGCTTGAGAGACAGAAAAAAGTGCAAGAGTTTTCTAGAAGAATGAAGAGCAACCTGTGGTTGTGCTTGAACCAGAGTCTGGTGTTGGGTGACAGAGATGATCAGGAAGAACAGAAACACTAAATGTCTTGAATAAATGTGAGACTATATGGCATCAATCACAGTTGTGAAATATGGCTTTGCAAGAAAAAGTGGCTGAGAAAAATGAAACTTTTGTTAACTTTGTTAAACTTGTAGGTGCGCTAAAAAGCACATAACCCCACTTTATGTCATTAACACTTAGAAAGAAACTGAAGTGAAAAAGTAGTAACAGTAAGTAAAACACTTTGTTCTTATTAGTATTTGCATAACACAATTCATGGTATAAAAAAGAAGTTACTCATCATAGCGTTCCATCTGTGTTGTCCATTTTCATACTTCCTCAGCTAATGGGTTCGGATCTGACCTGGACGTTACACTAGCTCATAACTACAAAAACTCTTGAGCTCCTTCCCTACCCACAATGCACCAACCCTAACATCTCTCAGATCTTGTTTGCTGCTTGGCAGGAAGACTACCATTAAATGCCATAAGTGGTGCTCAACACAAAGGACAGTAGCGTCCTTGAAGCATCTCGTTCCTCCAGAACTCAGTCATTAAAAAAGGTGTGGGGTTGGTGGGTGGAGAGCTGAGGAAGAATATAAATGGACAAAACAGATGGAACTTTGTGTGTACATAACTTCTTTATCTGATGATGTCAATTTTTATTTATTCCTCAACTAATGAGGCAAAGTCCTCAGCCATCTAAAATCCTGTGTGGACTCTAAGGAAGGATTTCCCCAAGTACAGTTGAGCCAAAGGCTGCTCTTCCCCTTGAGACCACATCTACTTTGTAATGAGTGATAAAAGTATGAGGATTTGACCAAGTTGCAGCTGCACATATATCGTCCATGGAAGCTCTAAACTGGAACACAGAAGACGACGTCATGTATCTGGTTGAATGAGCTTTTAAAGCTATTGGTAAGGGGAGATTCAACTTGCTTAGTAACCAATTCGCCCAATTTATTATGTGCAAAGGAGATAAACAGTTGATCTTTCTTTCTAATTCTTTTGTTCTGAGTAAGTAAGAACATAACTGTCTATGGAAATCCAGTAAGTACAGCATATGTTCACCTTTATTTGCAAATTTAGGAAAGAATACTGGCAGGTTAATGGATTGGTTGATGTTGGATTCTGACACCACATTAGGAAGGAAGTGTTGATACATAACACTACCCTATCTTTATGAAAAATCAAATATGGAGGCTCAGAAGATAATACTTGAAGTTCTGAAATTCTTCTACCAGATGTAATTGCAACTAGAAAGATAGTTTTCTAGGTAAGGAATTTAAAATCACATTTAGCTGCTGGTTCAAAGGGAGAGTGAATTAAGGCTTGTAGTACCAGATATAAATCCCAAGGTGCAGTGGGGTCTTTATAACGGGGGCCTTAGCAGAAGAGTGCCTCTCAAAAAGGCTTTACACAGCTTAGAGAAAGCCAACAAAGAATTTTGAAATCCAACACGAACATTAGAGATTGCTGCTAATTTAATTTTTATAGTTGATGAGCTAGCACCATCATTAAACAGACTCGTCAAAAATTCCAGAACAGATTCAACTGGAGCTGAGAAAGGAATCAATCTGATTTTGCTTTGCCCAACAAACATTTTCCATTTACTCTTGTAAAGTTTCCTAGTAGAAGGTTTATGGGAAGAAAAAAGTATGGAATATACAGGGGAAGACAGCATTGGTTGTTTGGCTAATAAAGGAATTGGAGAAACGACGCTCTTAGTTTGAGGCTTGAGATATCCAGGTGAACCATGCCTGTTGGGTGGGACAGTAGTTCTGGAACTGGATCCAGATTCCAAGGTGGATACCGTAGGTGAGGCCAAAGGAAGGGGAAACCAAATCTGCCGAGGCCAGTAAGGTGCAATGAGGATGACTTTGCTCTTCAACTGGGCTGCTTTCTGTAGGAATTTGGGGGGGGGGGTTGAAGTGTAAACATACAGAAGACTGGGGGCCAATCATGGCATACAGCATCCCACAGTGACTCCCCTGGAGGGAGGATTAGGGAAAAAAAAGTTGATGTACTTATTGTTTAGGGAAAAGGCAAAAAGATCACAGCAAGGCTGTCCTCACTGACTGAAAATCATAACCGTCATTTTGTTGTTGAGGGACCACTCAAGAGGTAGTAAGATGGACCTGCTCAGTTTGTCTGCTATCACAATGGACTTCCCTGGAATATGCATTGCTATTAGAAAGCAGTTGGAAGACATCGCCCACTGTCACACTCTCAGAGCTTCTCGATACAGAAGATAAGCTCTGGTTTCCCCTTATTGTTGATGTACCAAACTACTGACATGTCTATCTGGACTGGAACTGTTCCGAGAGGAATAGAGTCTAGGAATGCCTGCAACACCAAAAGCACTGCTATCATCTCCAGAACACTGATATGCAAGTTGGCCTCTTTGAGGGACCAAGTACCTTGGACTGTTATCCCACAAAATGACCCTCCAAACTGGGAAGCATCCATGGTCACTATAGCCTTGGGCTGAGTGGCAATGAAAGGATGGCCTTATAATGCCTGTTGCAAATGCATCCACCAGTAAAGACATTTTTTGCATATCTGAGTTATCCTGATCTTTGCTGACATGGGTTGAGAAAGCATTGGCCATTGTGTTGCTGGCATCTATTATATAATTCTCTTGTGGAATCTTGCTAAAGGAACTAAAATTATTGCCACTGACATTGATCCCAGGGCTTGCAGAATCAATCAAGCAGAAATTCTGGTACTGCAAATTATTTTCCTGACCGGCTTCCTTATTGTTAGCACTCTTGATAGAGGAAGAGAAGCTACCATTGATACCATGTTGAACACTGCTCCTATCAATTCTAATGTCCGAGTATGTTCTAAGTGAGACTTGTAATGTATTGGTATTCTGAGATGTGAACAAGTCTGTAGCACCTGATCTCATGTTTCTATCAGTCAATGCCTGGTCAGGGCGGTAATGAGTCAGTCGTATAAATATGGAAGCACTCAGAATTCCTGCAATCTCAAGTGAGTTGCTACTACTGCCATACATTTGGTGAATACCCTGAGGGTTGTGGTGAGGCCAAAGGTCAATGCTCTGAACTGGTAGTGGCTGGCTCCCAGCCAGAAGTATAAGTACCTTCTGGATTGTCTGTTCATTTTCATGTGAGTGTATGCATCCTGAAGGTCTATCGAGCACATCCAGTCGGCCTTGCCCAGAAAGGATAGCATGAACTGAACCGTGACCAATTTGGAACTTTGTGTTGAACTGACTTGTTCAATACAGTGAGATTGAAAATTGGTGTCCACTCCCCTGTTTTCACTGGCACTAAAAAGAATCTTGAATAAATTCTGGATTCTATTTGGTCTGGTGGGATTTCTTGGATGACTCCTTTTCTTAGCTGCTTTTGAATTTCTAGTGATGCCACTTTCCTCCAATTGTTAAGAAAGTTTCCCAGATGTTCCACCCAATGGAGGGGTTAGGGAAAAGGAATATAACCTCTAGAAAGAATCCTCTGCACTCAATTGTCTTTTGTTACATCTGGACAGGCTCTCTGGTGCAGGGATAAGTGACCCACGACTGCCTCTAGAGGAGGGCAATAAGACCTCCTTTCGGGAACGCTGAAAGGGTTTGTCAGAAAATGAATCTCTAGACCCCTGGTTTTATGGGCCTCCTCTGCCACAGTGGCACTGCTGTCCATTATAGCTCCCCCTCTCAGGAAACAATCTCCACATGTGTCCTGGAAAGGCCCCTGGGACTTTCTGAACCACATTATCTGACACCCCATTGATTCCTGGAAAAGGTCCTTTGACGGGTCAAAAAATGCACGTCCACTGCAGAGAGGGTCCTTCTCACATCTGGAGAGGGGGTCCCTCATTGTGGGGCCAAACAAAGAAGTGCCGTCAAAAGGAGCACTGAAAGACTTGAAGGGCTGCGCAAAATCAGACAGGCGCATCCAGGCTGCACAAAATCACACAGGCGCATCTTGATAAAAGTACTTGAACCTGTGACCCTTGAGGCACGTACTGCAGCATGTCAGATAAGCCTCATGGATGAATTAGATATAGTTTGCAAGGTAGCCAACTGAGCAAGTATTGAAGATTGAGCGTCAGCAGTTTTGGTTCCAGAAAGAGATTTTGATAGTTCTTTAATCAAATCTCTCTGAAGTCTCATAAAATGTGCCAGATGGTTCAGCAATGAGTGCAAAAGTCGCTGAAGCAGAAACACGCTTCCCAAATTTGTCACTTGCCCTAGACTCTCCGTTAGGCAGATGGAAAGCGGAACTTAGTTCCGCAAGTTTCTTTTTCTGTAGCTGCCTCCCTAACCATGGCATCTACTGACACTCCTTTACCTTAAAATTCTCTTCCTACTGGTGGAGCCAGAATCAGATCTGGTCTCTTGGAGATTGGCACAACCAAATCAGGTTCCTCCCACGCCCGCCTAGAGACCAAATTAATGAGCTTACTGGAGAGCGGAGTAAACCAGGAAGTAGACAGGCCAGCTCCAAAGTCCTCCAGAAATAATGATTTCTCTGGAGAACAGCCTTGGGAAGACTAGCCACCCTTCTGCTTATGAATCTCAAGAATGTCTCCAAATGAGACGTCATCAGGTGGTGGTTTTGGGGCCCCTCTCCATCGCAATCTGTATTCTCAGTGACCGACTCTTGAGGAGAGTCCAAGTGACTCATTTTGCACCATCTCTTCCTAGGGACTTCCTTGGTGGGATGGTCTGGTGAAATATCAGAAGAGATTAGAATATACTGCTGGGTAGTCTGGAAACTTTGAGCTGGCTGCCCATGTGAAGTAGAATGTTGAAGCTCAGGGCGCAAAGACATCCGAGAACTAGAGGGTGGATTTGAGGGGGTAGGATCCATCTGACCTGCTGCAGCACAGAACACTCTCTTCAAAACCTCAAAAGCAGATCGCTCTGGAGAGAAACAAGACAATGGAGCCAAGAAAGCAAGCTTCTGGTCCATCATCTCCTTCCATTCTAAAAACAACTCAACTGAAGCAAAAGTCAGAGCAGAGTTGTCCAGTGCTGAGGCTCTGAGAGGAAGAGATGGCTCCAAAAACCTCGGAGTCGACTCCAACCTCCTGGACCAGAGAGGAATGCTTCAGCTCCAAGGATGTCGGAGCAGGTACACTCATAGCAGTATTCAGATTTGAAGAAAGTGCTTTCTTCAGATCTGAATCAGATGGACCTAGAGGGTTTGGATCCAAGGACTCTAAAGCCACAGGCTAGATTACAGAGCACGCCCATCTGAAGTTGCACAGTGAGGAATTTCCTCATCTCCACATATGCTTCAGTAAGACTCTGAGGACTGAGAAGGGATGGCTACTTGGACTGCCATTCTAAAAAGGGAAAAGGCATTCTGGACGGGACTGGATCCAGATGAGGAGAGTAAAAAGTCCTCAGCAGAGGCTTCAGGTTCAAGGACGTATGATCCGATACTGGTTTAGCTGAATCAGACTGTAACTAATTTTGGATCAGATTTTTCTTCCTTTTTGTTTTTGAAAAGAAACATGGTGAAGATTCACAAGGTCTAGACCTTTTTGCAGGGTCCCTAGTCTTATGTTTGGAGGACTGAGCCCAAGTAATGGCCTTAGAAAATGAAGCTGGCATCAAATCACTCAAAATCAATGTATTTCTTCCTTCAGTTAGGGCTAGGGGATTAAACTCGCAACAGATGGTGCATTCCTGTTGTAAGTGTTCCAGGTCCAAACAGGACACAGAAAGCTTATGTGAATCAGAAAAGGGCAATTTGTGCCCACACTTTTCGCACTTTTTAAATCTCACCAATGCTTTTCTGGACATGCTGTGAAACAGTTTACCACCACAACAACAACAAGAAATAACTAAACTTCCTTTTTAATTAGAAAGGTGGGAGAAGCTAAATACCAGCAATGGTAATTTGAAGGGATACAAATAGTTGTACTATGAAAAGAAATATACCAACTATGGTATGAAGAAATACACTACATGTAAAGGGATAGGGAAAGATAGGCTAGGCCTACCAACAACTGCAGGAAAAAATACACTCTAAGTATTTGGAAAGTAGAAGTCAACAGTAATAATCAAGGAAACTTAAATGTAAAGATTAAAGAGCTTTTTTTTTTTTTTTTTAGAAAGTAATACAGCAGACTCCTCCTTATCCGGCCTCTCTTTAGTAGCTCATTAATATTTCTGCTGTAGTCCTAGCAAAAACTGCTACAAACAAACTAAGTATTCCTCAACTTCACGGCCCTTTTCCTCCCTATTTACATTGTCCTCTGTAAAGCAACAACAATAAAGCAGTTACAATTTTTATAATTCCCCTTACTTACAGAAGCCTACCTTCTCATACTGTGATGGTTTCACTTACAAAATGATTCTCTCACGTTTGAATAAAGCTTGGTGGAGTCGCCCAATTACTGACATCATTGAGGCCAGGCAGTGCAGGTACTTTTTTTTTTTTTATCAGTTCCCTCCCCCAAAGTGACATCACCACAGCCGTCACCTGATTCTAACTAAAATAATAAGACCCACCCATTCTGTGATGTCATGGCTCCCTTGTCCTTCCCCCAGCCTGAGTGCTGTTCATTTTATTCAGTAGTAGTGTAGTAACACCGATGTTTGGAAACACAGAAATTTGGTATGCATACTTGTACATTCCGCATGGCAAATGATGCTTAGGTGGTGCATCGCTTGCATACTTCTCTGTTATATTTGCACCAGATACTGCTAGTGTGCAGTGCGGGAATAGAAAGATTAAAACATTACCCTGGTATCAGAGGTGGCAGTGCAACATATTCATAGTGGCTTAACATGAGAGTAGCTCTAAGCAAGCACCATGTGAAACCTAAACAAGCACCTAGAATTATTCAGTGCAGCTTCCACACCTTAAGTCTGAAAATGAATTCACATACTTACATGAACAGGAGTAGCTGCATATTGATGGCTAAAGGTGTATGGGCATGACGGGTGGTTACTACACTGAAAAACTGGTATGTAATGTTGGAGATATTTGGAAGGCACGAGCAAACACACCAGTATATTAAAGCCATGGCAACAATTGAACTGGAGGCTGGCAAATATATTTAGTAAGGGATTTTGTCCTTCCACAAATATCAACAGTGATTCTTTGCAGTGGCATCCATTATCTGATTCAAGGTAAGTTAACCTTGATGTCCTTTATTTAAAAAAAAAAATCAATAAAAAATGTACTTTGTTATAAGTGACTTCTGGACACAAGAAAAAGGAAGGGGGAAATATAGCAATGTGGTTTGTATGTACAAAGACGAATCCAGGGACACTGCAAAAGGATTTTTTTGGCAAACCAACCAGTGGAGTAAAAACATATGAAGGCAAACACTGCATACCAATACACTTTGCACATGTAAATCTCAATTTTTTACAAAGTGGAAGCATGAAGTGATACCTTAACACTTAAATTAATAAAGATCTAAACTGGTTAATAGTATAAATGTTTCATTCTTTAGCTCCTTGGTGAAGACCTTACTGGATGTGACTGCAGTCAAGTAAGGCCATGGCTATAGTGCAGCAAAAAATGTCCCCTCTAACAAAGGAAATGCTAGAGCAAAGATTAAATTACATGAGACAAGCACCCTGCTGAGATCTGCCAAACAATGGAATTACCAGGTCAAATTATCCTCAGGATTTTGACAGCTAGGGAAGCTAAGTGTTATGGGGGAGGGGAGAAGTAAATGGACTGGAATTCATTGTCTCACAAATTAGTGCCATTTAAACTAAATTAGAAAAAAAGCAGCAGTAAACAGCACTTCGAGTGTGTTCTGTGGCATTTGCACCAGATCCTAGGGGTAGCCCGTGGCAATTAGATTTAGAATGCCACGAACTTTATTGGCAGATTAGAACTACAGCTTATGTCCATCCTGGTCTTAATGAGTTTGTTTCCATAAAATGTGTGCTTAGGAAATTAGCGTTGAAAAGATAACTTTGTTTATGTTCCAGATTTAAAAATTTAATATAAGTGAAAATTCATATAATGTATAAAACATGTTAAGTTAGATTACATAAAGAATAAGATATTTAATATGTTTTATAAACATTACAATTTTATAATTTTAGTGTACTTATTCATTCATAAATAATAATTAATAATTTTTTAAACAGTTTATATATATTTATAAAGTTGGTAAGATTAGTTACTTAGGAATTTTATATTTGCGATATGATAGATTAAATTAGTATTTATTATACTTATAACATTTTAGCATATTAAATGGATTTTAGAAGGTTTTTAAAATATGTTATCAGTTTGCTACTATTTGCAGTATTTACTGTTTATTTAATGAATTACATATTTGTTAATTCATTTTTATTTAGCTGTTTGTGAATATGTGTATTGAAATATGTATGACTAGATTTTTATGGGCTTATTTAGTTTTAAGGCTTGGTGAAAGTAAAATTCTAGGCTCCAGCTTCATCAAGTGCTTTGCATGCTTAATTGATGTCTTAATTGATTATAATGATGTCATTTAGTAATTATGGTATAGCTATATAAGGAAGGTTAATTTGTGTATTGAATTATCTGATGAAGGAAGGGTATTAACCCTTCCAAAAGCGCTAACACAATAAATCATTTTGTCTGTTTGTAGTCCTAGCAAAAGCAACAGAGAAGAACACTTCCACCTGCTCTGGGCTAAATAATGACAGACAATCGAGTTTTAGACTTCATATTCATTGAAAAAATACATACTAACACAAATCTTGTTATTCTACTTGATTAATGCTTTTTCTGATTAATCATCTATTCATTTATCCAGCCTAAGATCCAGTCCCAGTGAGACCAGATAAGAGGTAGTCTATTGTAAGTAAAAATGACTTCTCCCACTATGCAACTCAAGAGCTAAAGGTGGCCACAGTTGCATGCAAAAGCACCAAATGAGATCTGAGAGATGTTAGGGGTTGGTGCATTATGAGTAGGGAAGGAGCTCGAGAGTTTTTTGGTGGCCACGAGGTACAACTGCCGAGTCGATACAAACCCATTAGTTGAAGAATGAATGAAAATTGACAGCATCAGATCTGCATATTATACTGCAGTTTTGTATAGCATGTACTCAGGGGTATATTAATAGTGGATTGGAAGTCTTCAATGACTCGTGTATGTGTTACAGATATTAAATCAAAAACAAGTACTCTTTTTAGTTGAAAGAACTATAGACTTCACAGTATAGCAAGAGAAGAAAGGCTGGGATGCAGCAAACTTAAGTTAATATAATGATGTGATCATGAACTGCTGGGGTGTAAAATTGAACTGACTACAGAATTGAAATTTCCCTTGCTTTTACAAGAGTGAATGTCTAGAGTAATGTGCTTGGCTTGAGTTAAAACAGGTATTTGTTGTAAGCGAACTGTCTTGAAATAATAAGACAAAATGATGAAAGACTTAAAAAATACTAAGTTTTTTTGCATCTGCAAAAGATATTCACTTGTTTTTTTTCCCCCCATTAGCAAATGCTCTCAGTGGGATTCCAGAAATCTGCAGCTGCAGGCAGTTGGCCAGGAGAATTCTCTACATTCTGCTGTGAGTAATATTTACAAAAGATGTCTTCATGCATCTGCAAAGCTGTTAGCTGCTTTTTTTTCTCATTGCTGACTACTTTTATATGGAGAAGAGCTGTCTGTCCATGCAAGTACTTAATCTTGAAAATTCTGAGCATTATTTGCTGACAGAAATGCAACATTTTAAAAGTACAACAACAAGCAGTTCCGTGAAAAAGTGTGAATTTATGGAAGTGAATAATAGATGGTAGCCTCCCCCAACAGTCTTAATATTTTAATGCTTTCAACAGAACAGTGCACAATTTAGTTTAATTTAAATGTAGTCATTTTTAGGGCTAAAAGTTGATGTTTTCTGAAAGCATACAACCTGTTTTCACATCTGGGAGAGACATAGAGATAAGCAAAGTATTTATAGCAATCAGGAAACAGTTGGAACCAAGGCATTAATGTGCAATTTACCAGGAGTAACATTAATTTTAGATTATATAACACTGGTGGGTGTAGCTGTTGATTGGGGCCAAATGTTCCTACCTGCAGGATTAAATTTAATTTGTTGAAAATGTGCAAAGTTTTGTTTGCTTATTCTAAATTAATAGTGGATGGGGTGTTCTGAAAATGTATTTAGTCTTTTTTTTTGGTTTTTTTTACGGGTTTCAGTAAAGAAAAAAGTCTTAAAAATATGACAAGTTCAAATGGTGATAAGAAGAAACAACTGTATAAAAGATTAGCCTGTGACAAGTTGGAAAAAATCTGTCATGTATAGCAGGTGGGAACAATAGCTTTTTTATCATAATGCCTACTCTTTCCATATCATCTTAGAATGTAAATGGCCTTACAGGTATACACAGAAATTAAACAGTTTTGAATTACATTAAGAAATACAGAGTGCAAATAGCAAAGTTGCAGGAGACACATTTGGAAAGAAATGATAATGTGAATTTGATGAAGAAAGGCTTTTGGGATGGATATTTGGCAGGAAGTACAATTTTTTTAAGTAAACATTCCATAACAGCAGATAATCAAATGATCATTGCTGACGTAGCCTTGGCTATATGGGTTATATCCTGTGACAGATATAAAAGAAGACCAGCTTCCAAAGCTTCAGGGCACCTTCCATGCTCTCAAACATTAGGCAGCTGAAGCTGAGCTGCCTAAAAATACAGGTTTGAGCACCAAGCCCTTCACAGCTTTCATGCCAACTGAGAGTGAGGCTGCACCCTGAGAAGACATAGATATAGATATATGAACACACTCCAACATAATAAAAAAAAAAGGGGGGGGTGGAAGCAGCAGCTGCAGGAGCAGTGTTCATTCGAACATGTACTGTTATGTTAAGTTCACTTTGCCTCTCCCTTCTAGGCTTTTGAATATTAGCTAAAACATTATTCTCCCCATAGTGTCTTTTTTTAGGCAATGCCAAACTGACAATACTTTCAACATAGCAAATCAAAGCCAGGAAAATCAAAAGGTGTTACTACTCAATGTTATGAATTTAAACAAGAATCTTCACTCTCTACAATCTCCCCTCACCCTAGATGATGTTAACATCTGTGCAATCACTGTGACATGGATAAAACCACAGAAAGCACCCCTCCAGTGCAAGACTATAATGCCTTCCACAGATTCAGATAAGCTATTACACTGGCAGGGAATAAAGGTGGAGAAGACTCAATTTATATCAAAAATAAATATACCTCAAGGCTGTTTAAACAGGACAATGCACTTGAGCTTCTCCAGGTTCAAATCACAATAGGCAAAATCATATACCACTTCCTTGTAAGCTATAGGTCCCTCCTCTAAGACTCACGAAACCTATAACACATATTTAAGCTTACCAGAAACACTGACCATTTAACCCAATACTACATTCATGGGTGACTTTAATTACCCAATTATTAACTGGGAATCATATACAGTACCAAATGTGCAGGCACAGAGATTCTTGAATTGTGAAATATTCCCTGGACCAGATCATCAATATACCAACAAGGGGTGCAAACATACTGGATTTGGTTCTCACTAATATGGAGAGTGATACAAAGCCCCTAGACAGCATGCAATGGCAAGCAGGTATTCTAGGGTGGTATGAATGGAACCCCAATGGTTCATGTGAAAATTTTCACACATGCTAATGTTCTCAAGCATGGGGCAATGGTTGGTTAGTAAGATCCCAAAGCTATCATAGTAGAGAAAATTATTAATTTTTTTGTTTGCTTTTGTTTCCGCACTACTGAAAATCCATCTCCTTTGATGCACAAATGGACAAGAATCACACACAGACATCAGTGAAAAAAATGAACAAGCACCACTGCAATATCTGTAGATGCCTCCTGTAACAGTTTAATGTGGACTCTTCCAATATTTACCATGTATGTCATTATTTTGCGACTTCAATCTTCAAAAATTGACCAGAAAAACACAAATTTTATGAAGGACAGGAAAAATATCAGGCAAAAATCTATACATTCGGTGAAAGTTTGGACAGTAAAGGAGTAAGCTCTTACTTGCCAATCTCCTTAAAAAACAAAAAAATCATGTTATACTCATAGTCCCATTCTTCACAGATGCACAAAGAGAATCTGCAGATTCTCCATTTCACCTATACTTAAATCAGCAAAGTGCAAACAAGTGATGGTTGTACACCTTCTGAATTTTGAGAGAGAGACAAATACACTTTCACACATTTAAATCAGTGTAAATTGACATGGAATGAGTGGAAAACTCCTTATGTCCATAAACTCACAAAAGTCATAGTCTATTTTTGGGAAGCAGTACTGAGGGTGAAGTTGCATAGATCTTTCAAGAATTTCTACGTGCTGGTTATGGTTCAGCACCACTTGCTCCAGCATATCAAATCTTTTTAAAGATTTGTACTCATTTTGAATGTGTCCTTTTATGCACATCTTGTTGTGGAAAGGGAAAAGATATGTAGTGTCAGTGCACAACAGGTAGCACACTTGCCTTTGGTGCTGGAAGACCAGAACACTGTGGGTTCTATTACTACTTCAGGTTATTGGATTGCTGACACTAGAGTACAGTATTAGAGGGATGCTGCGTTCCTGAAAGTGTCATCTTTCATACAGGATGCTAAACTGAGGTTCCATCTGCTTGAGTTAATGGTAGCTCCGGTGGATGTAAAATATCCCAAGGCACCTATCAAAGAGAATAGGGGAAGTTCCCCGATGTCCAGGCCAAATTTTCTCCTAGAAGTAGAACTACCACCTTGGGTCTTCCCTGAAGAGAGAACCACTAGCCTTGCGGGACTAACTTGGGTTTGCAAAGAATAAATAAATAAAATAATTAAATAAAACAAAGATAGAACAGACACAAAATGGGGAAAGCGCAGACAAGGAAAACACAGAAGAAATCACATTAAGAGAGTTATGCAGAAGAGGTTTAATATTTGCTTGGTAGGGACCGATTCCCATTTTTTCAATTTTTTTATGAGGAAAGTGGCAAACGAATAAGGTCAGAGTGTGTAGAAAAGAGGGTTAAGGAAGAGTTAATGAATTTTTAAAGAGAAAACAAAGGACAGGCAATACAGCAGGAACACTATGGCGGGAGACAGTGGGAGGGGGACAGAAGACATACAGATGGTGGACAAACAGAAATGGTATGGCCAGAGCATTGATACCTTTCCAGTTTGGATGACCTCAAATATTCCCCCATCCAAATGAACACAGGTGTGGTGACCACGATTATGAGGAGGTGGAAGCCTCCGGTGGAGCTGACTGAAACAGTGAAGGAGGTTTCAGTATGGGTCCAGTACCTGTCCACTACCCTCTATATTGCAGTCTCAACCAGGTTATAAAGCCCACACTCCTGGTTTAACAGGCTGCTATGAACCAGGGTGTCCACAAGGGTAGAGCCACCACTATGAAGTGGTTTCCAGGTGGGCAAGGGGGAGGAGAGGAAAATTCCTGCACCAGAGAGGCTTGTGGTCAAGTTGTTCCGATCACTTCTGGACCTGCAGAAAACAGAACATAAAAAAGGAAAAAGAAAGAAAATGAAAGACAGAGAAAAAATGGAGTCAACAAAAGATTTTGCAAGTGTTGAACAGCAAATGCCCTTATTTCAAGGAGACAAAAATGAGAACAGTAACATTTTTATTCAGAAGTGTTAAACTGTTACCAGCTAACACCTCTCAATCTCTTGGAGCAAGAAATCAGGACAAAGCCATGAATAAAAGTGGGATAAAGACTCAAAAATAGGGGCAATTTTTAATTATTGCTCTTACAAACCTAGAAAGTTGATAGAATAACATGTTTAGCATTAGCATGAATTTTCTGATGGGAAGGAAGACAGAAACTCAAATGTCTGTCATTATTTTCTAACTTCAGTCTTTAATGATTTGCCATTAAATTACCAGGAATCCACAATTTTATGGAAAACAGACCAAAAATGTCAGGCAAAAATCTGTACAGTTGAGAGTTATGCCAGCTAACTATATTTTTAAACTAATAATGTAAATACTGACAAGTACTGGCTGAGGTTCAAGTCTTTTCATTTCTGAATTATTTCAGTTTGTAATACTAGATTTACTCTACCATGATGGAATAACTGCATTAATTTCTGTAATGAAGTTTCATAAACAAAATGCATTTAAGTACTGTAAAAGTAAACAGTGGCAAGTACTAGTTCAGATTCATGTCTGTTAGCACTGCAAAGCTATTCTTCAAAGTCATACTGTACTTACTTTAACAAGACTGAACAGCAATATTATTTTATCTAATGAAACACCATAATCCTTTTGCAATTAAGCAATGTAACAGTTAATACTGATCAAGTACTGGTTAAGGTCAGGACTATTTTCCCACCAGCATTATTTTAACTTATGTAGTACTTTAGGTAATACTGTGGAAATTAAAATACTTGCAGGCATTACTGAACGTTTGCAATTAATGCATTCAGTCACCAACTATCTTTGCTGGGGGAAGGGTGACAAATGTACTGATCTGTATAGTGGTAAAACGCTCACTGCCATGGCAACCTCAGATAGTTTCAGAAATGGCAGAGTCTTGTAGATATTTTTGTACATGTAAACAACATCCAAGTGTCCAGTATAACCTGGAAGGAATTACTGCCATTAATCTTTACTACTTATTTGTCTATTAATCAGATTTATGTATTTACTTATTGGCATTTGTTTACTGGGAAACAGACTGGGCGAAGACTTATTTTTAGAGAACATCTAGAGAGAAAAACTCCAACAAACAAAAGTTATAATAGGCTTTAAAACAGGATACGATTTTTGTTTAGAATGAACAGTATACACATGGAAGTTAAAGAATGCACTAATACCCTTTAGTACGTAGCAGTGCAATATGAACATGTTTATGCAATTTTGAAGTATCTGAGTGAGACAGTTTGTAAACCCAAACAGAAGAGTCTAGAAATTGACTGATATAGTCATCGGTATTACTATTATTATGACAGAAAAAGTGAAAGAAGATACGAGAAGCGCATAAATAAAATGAATTGGAGATGTAATTAAGGGTGAATGACAAATACATGTGAAAGTAGTGTAGCTAGTAGAGTCGTAGAAGGGAATTTGAGGTACAGTAAACTGGAATAGAGTCCAAGGAGATGTAACTGATAAGATGGTATTTAAAAATGTAATATGTATTTTGCACTGCTACTATTAATATGATACTGCAATAATGTTTTACCATTGATATGACTTGAGAAGATATATTTCATTAATCAGAGCCCAAATCATTGCAGTCAGCATCAATGTAAACCTAATGAAGGATATGTAGTTATACAACTTCCTACCCCTCCTCTATAAGATGTGTGGTGCTTCTGAACTTAACATTTGTATACCTTCAGAAAAGCTCTGGAAATCCCCAATACTTTATCAACATCATTCACACATTTCCTAGAAAGATGCTGCAACAGCTGTTTGTAGTCAACTTATAGGAAAAATACACTTTTTTACTACAAATTTCAGCAGACAAACTGAGTTATGACCATGTCAGTCCAGCACAAGTAATAGCACTAACAGCATGCAGCAGTGTTGCCACCAAGTTGTGACACCCTCTGACCTTTGCAGGTACACACCTGGTGGTATGAACCTTGGCTCTAGATGATTGTCACAGTTGAAGTGGCACACCAAACCCATATGCAAAAAATGGGAAAAAAAGTTTGTGGATGGAGAAGACTGAAAAAGCAAACAAAATTGATTAGACAATTTGCTGATCTGCAGACCATTAGACAAAAGAGATAAGCATTAACAGTTTGCAGCTGGGAAGGGCGATAAGACAGGTAAAGGAGACCCATTTATCCAATACCTCAGAAGGTGCAATGTAACAGTAATATGCCCCTCCCACTAGTATTGCAGCTAGCTTTGGCAAATCAGATGTACACAAAAAATGTTTAAAATAAAATCTATGCCTACATAGTGACTATGATAACAGAATATCCAATGGTATGAACTGCTGCATGTTAAATAATGGTTCTGCTTTGAAAGTGCATATGAAATGCTGACAGCATGAAGAATTAATTCCTCTGATTCACCACAATCATTTACATAGTGCTACAATAGTCTATTTTACTCAGTTTGGAAATATTCTTAATGCAGTTGCACTCCCTTTATAAACAAGACTGTTCAATAACAAAACAATCATACTGTAAAACTTGCAAGTCTCTGCATTTTAATTCAGAAAGATACATCAGAGGCACACAGAGACATGTTACTTAATCATGACAAAGGTTCTCATTCTAAATTAGATTTCTTAGGATAATAAGTAAAATGAACTCCAGTGACTGGCAAAGATCCCCTCTCAAGCCTAGCTGAACCTTACACTATCTGCATGATATTCTCATCAATATTAATGCATAAAAATTGATCCAGCAGGCCTACATATTAATAAAGGAGAACAAATTCAGCATTTCAATCAACTCAGTCCTGCAAAGAATGGACAGTAATTGCATTTATGTTTGCCCTGTTGAGCCACTGAGCTCTTATTAAACTAAATTAACAAATCTGTCATCATTCTTCTCATTAAGATGCAATGTGTTGCTCATTATCTTAAAACCAGCTGCAATGCACAGCAGGTCTTGAAGCTGGGAGACAAAGTCTCTAACTATTCCTAGTTGGAAAACTGCACAAATTAAATTTTGTCTTACCTCGTCTGCTATCATGCACCTAAAGAAAGAAACAAAAGATAGTTTAACATAATGCTCAACAACAGTGAACAGCAAAACTAATACTTTAAAGTTTAATAAGGTTCCTCTAAATGATTACAAAACTGCAGAACAAAATTTCACACATTAAATGTCTTCAGCAATAAATGTAAACTCCATTCTTCTTTGAGGATGAGGTGAATAATTTGAGTCTTGTAGCAATAAAACAGCTATCTCCCCATAAATGCAAGTATTATCAGCAGTTTGTTATCTTAGTTTTAATTGTAATATCTGCAACTATAAAATAAAAACCTACTGAACCAGCAGTTTATTCAGAAGAATTGTAAAATCTGGTTAAAAGTTTCCAAAAGAAAATATGCAATTTGATTTATCTGTGCAAAATTGTTTTTAACTTTTAGTTCTTTTGCAAGTGGACAGATTAACACTGATTCCTACGGTTACCATTAAGGGTATCAACACAAAACTGAGCTAAAAATATACCTATGCAACAGCTGTTGAATCAAACAAGGAAAGTTTCAAATAGTAACTAATGCAATTATACATCATTTCTTAATAAAAAGCATCAATACAGTATTTCAGTACCTACAAAACAACTACTAGTACACATCAACCTACAACAAGAAAACAAGGGTTTGGGGACAGAGAGCAGAAAACACTGAATACTTTCAAACAGCAGTATTAATATACAATTTAAACAGGCTACTTCTAATAGAAAGGGAAACCTTACCTATTTGTTTGCATTATGTGGATAACTACTGTTCAGATGGAAAAAGAATCCAGTGATAATACAATGAAAGTACAATATTTTTTTCAGTGTAAAAGCAAATACCAAAACACCATTTTATGCGTTGGTCATCAACAGACTCTTATGAAGTATAGACTATGTCTACAGGAAATGCATTAAAAAATACAAACCGATTAGAGGTGACTGAGTAGTAATGTCTTAAAACAGGGAGACTATACTATTCTATGATCTCATACTCATGAGCATAATATTGCTTGTACATCAGCATGGTACCAAAAGTGCAACAAAATGTCGGTCAGCTTAGTGTTAATCAGAACATTTGTGCTGGCTGTGCATGTGTCACTCTCAGTGCCTGAACTTAGCACAAGCAAGAGTCTGACATTAACATCTTGCAAACACTGTACAATATGAATTACAGAAAACATGCACTGATCAACAAAAAGTACAATATATACACACGTCCTCAACATTTTTACAGGAAAGTATTTTGCATCGACAGTTGTATTGCCAGTACCTAGCTATTAATACATGCAAGTGTAACAAAAATGAAGTGGTTATCATTACCTTCTCATAGCAATAGATTTAGAGCGTTGTGGTGTTCTTGGAATTGCCTGTGCATTTCAATGCACAATACAGCATACAAAGCAGATAAAGCAGTACTTGGACTAAAGTTACTTTGTAAAAAAACAAAAGGGGGGCAAAAACTATAAAAAGGAGATAATAAGCAGGGCATACACAATTGTATGTGGAAAGTATAAAAGTCAACCACAGAAACTTGGGCAGGACTGGGGAAAAAGTTGGGTGGACAAGGATCAATGGAGCAAGTGTGCAGGGCTTCAAAACATGCCACTAAACCAACATGGTCTAGGATATTTGCATGGAAATGCTTACATAGATATTTTCATATCCTTAACAAATTGCATAGCATTATCCTTCTGGTTCACAGTGAACTGATGGAGGTGTGTGGGCAGTGAGAGAGGAAATTGGAAGTATGTTTTTGAAAGTGTGCAGAAGTGACGCATTTTAAAATTGTGTTTGCAAAATGCCCTAAGGCAGATTTCGGGTGAAAAAATTCAAAGTTACTAAAGAGATAATACTGCTATTAACTTTACTTTAGCAAAGGAAAAATGACAACCAGAAATTGGAAATCAAGTGTTAGACTGGTTCTTGGAAGATAAGCTAGTTATTATAAAGGACATAAAGCAGAAAGATGGGAGCTCATTAGATTGGGAAGGCACAAGATGCATCATACCCTTACATGGAATATGTGGCACCATTACCTTCACAAAAGGCACCAGAGGCATGGAGAAGGAAGGAATGGTTGGGAGAACCAAAAATGTCACAAAGATAACAGTAGTGAATGGCATGAAGGTTTATTGTTTGAAAAATGTAAACAGTTTGAAATACTGAAAAGTTCATGAAAAAAGAAAATTGAATATGTACACTCAATAAGTATATGACTGTAACAGGATGCGGACGAAGATTTTGAATATGTATTTGATAGACTGAGTTCAATAAAGAGTGTTCAAAAATGTGTTAAGGGCTCTGTGCAATTCCAAGAATTACACAAGCATCAACATTACATTCTGCTGTGCATGTTTAAAACCATTATGAAAAAGGCAAGTGATTTTTTAGAATGAGAAATTGGCATCATTTTTAATGTTCCACAAGAACTCTGTTTTTTCAGTGAACCACCAATATTCCATTATCCAAATTATTGCCTAGGCTGCATAATGTGATGGACAACTGCCTATTAGTATTATAAGAAACAGAGAACTGAGTTTCTGCTTTTTCCCAGAACTTCAAATATGACATTACATCATCCACATCTAGAAAACTCTACCATTCAGTACTCAAAATTAATGGAAAGACTAAATATTTCTGCTTCAAAGTGAAATCATTTTAAGGTTACAAGTCATTCACAAATAGACAAAATACAAATATATATAGTCCACCAGGCTCAGATAACCTAAGCCTCTTATTTTACATATGTTTGTAAGGACTTCATCTTTCCACCCTCTCACTCACCGTACCTCTCAACTGTCCAGATTTTTGTCTCACATTTTTCGTCTGTTCCACATAAAATTTATGGTTTTCTGTATTTTTGTGACAAATAAGTGAAGACTGAAGTCATTATATAATGACAGGCATTTTAATTTTAGTCTTCAGATCCTTTAGAAAATGCATGGTAACACAAGGCCTTGCATTCTCTCAACTTTCTAAGTTTATAAGAGCAATAGTTAAAATTTGTCCCTATTGTTGGGGTTTTGTCCCCTATTATTTTTGGCTTTGTCCAGATTTTTTGTGTCCAGAGATTGAAAGATATGTCACTCACATATACAACCTGTGTTCAACTAAAATGATTATGCCTTAGATATGGAAAACAGCTACAGTCAACTCCTATTCCAAAACTACCCAAGCCAACTACCGTTTCACAATATCATCCTATCTCAATACTTGCCACTTTAGGTAAAATACTAGAAAAATTATCTACAACCAAATTACTGCTTATTTACATCAATGCCATCTTCTATCCAATAAGCAACATGGATTCTGCTCTTGACAAAGCAACATACCAGTTTTCTCCTCCTCCTTAGATGACAACCTATCCAATATGGACAAAGACAAACTGACAGGAGCTGTTTTCACTGATCTCACACAAGCCTTTGATTTAACTGATGTTTGTAGATTTTCTCTCCAACAGATCCTTCCAGCCGAAAGTTGGCACCACCACCCCTGAAACAGCTCCTCTTATGATGGTAGCCCCCACAAGGTTTCACTTAAATATGTAAAATAGCAGAAGTGCTTATCAACAAACTCCCACCTGATCACCCTCAGATACCTCTAATTCTTTATGCAGATGACATGGTCATCTACCTGTCAAATCCAACTCTGTTATTTAAACTCATCTCCAAGATGACCTCCAAACCCTCAACCAATGACTAATAGGTCAGAAAAATACACAATCCTTCAAAAGCAAAAGCAACACTATTTGAAACCAACCAACAAAGAGCTAACGTGCCCAGCTTCCTCAATATTAAGATGTTAACAATAGCACCATAGAAATGACCACATCCTTCAAATACCTTGGCATTTGGCTAGACCAAACTCTTAACTTTTGACGGCACATTCAAAGCACACAAAAAGATCAACGCACTACTGTTCTGGGCAAACAAGCTATCACATTTTCTGTCTAGGTCAGCCTAAGCTGCCATAAGCAAAGACATACTTTTACCTCTACTCAAATACGGATTACCCAAAATAGCTGCAGCCTCAAAGAAAAATGCTACCACCTTGCCAACCATCTCCAATAAAATCTGCCAGTTCATTTCTAACTTCCCCATTAAAGAACATCACTGCACATCTTTCACCAAAGCCCAATGGCTCTCAGTACATTTGAGAGCCAACCTATTAGGATATCTAATTCACAAAGCCCTTTCTCCTGAGACATCTTCTCTCACTCAAACTTTTCATAAAAAAACCCATGTATAATTATCAAGGATATCTCTCAATCCCTAATCACCCTACTAACTCCAAAAACTAAACTTAATTGCACTGACCATGCATTCTCCAACCTAGCACCTAAACTATGGGGCTCAAGAAACACTTCTTCACCCAAACAAAGTGCAGCTGCACTCACATAGGTAACATTACATGAACTATGCAGTTCTCTTGCACCCCTTTATCTCCATTTCATCCCTCCTTATCTGGTCATCCTCTATCTGCCTCTTATTCATCCCTCTTCCCTTGTCTCTTCTAATCTCTTACACTTCCATTCCTTTCTACTCCACTTCCTTATGTATGCATCTCTTACTATATTTCTGTCTTCTCTGAATGATATCCTTTCCTGTAACTATTCACATTCACATTTTCTAATGTCTTCATACCTCTCCAAATAATGGCATGCTGCTATTCCTGTAGCATAAAACTTATCATCATGGCCATATCTTATCCAAAAAGCTGTGCTAAACATGGTTCCATTTTTCCACCCATGTTCCGACACTGTATATGGCCATATCTTATCCAAAAAGATGTGGTAAACATGGTTCCCTTTTCTTCACTCATTCTGACACTGAAAACTTCTTCGTGAACTCAATGTTATGGCATATTTTTACATCTGTTATTAAATAAATATGTTTTAGTATATGTTTTTATCTGTAAACACAATTTTTACATTTCTTATGTGATCCTATTAACCTGAGCTGTGCCTGCAAATGGCCCACTGAGGCCACTATACTACCTGGTAAACAAAGACAAATACAAATCTTAAAACCTCACAAGGCATCAATGTCATACCAACCATTACAGACATGCAGTAATATAAATTATTAAAACAGGAATACTGATAACAATGCAGAAGCAATGGACAAAAATGTATGTTTATTGGGTCCAATAGTTCTTTACACTGTAGTTCATAGGTGTTTACTAGGCTAATGACCACAAGGGCCATTTTAAGCCTAGCCATGCATCCCAGATCTCTGACAAGTTCTAATACCCTTGATAAGTGCAACTATGGCCCTGGGAGATGAACCATTTACAGGTTACCTGTGTCCATTAGAGACATAGGTGCCAAACTAGGGATGAATTTCCAGTCTCCCATCCAACTGTCCAAGTTGCACTTGAATTGGGTTAGGGAGGAACTCTGCTTCACATGGATGGGGAGCCTGCTCCACTGACAGGATAGTCTCCGGAATACATATCTAGCTCTCCAGCAGATCCTATTTACATCACATGCAAGTTTTAAGTCTTTAGAAATGGTAATTCTGGTGCTGTTTGTTTTCTGGACAGGCAGGAGGTCCATCAAATTGGGGTCTGATCCCTTTCAAAAGCCTGTAGGAGACAGAATACAGAGACAGGGCCTTGATGCAGTCTGCATAGGACATATTACTAATTATTTTAGTGAGGAACCTCTGTGGACATTCCATTTGTTATATAAGCCTGGTTAGGTACATACCAAAGGGGGCACTGTACTCAATGATAGGTCTGATGAATGCCAAATACAGTGGAACAATGACTTCTTTGTACTTAGATGCCACACCTTTGTTTATAATTTGCGCAACATAGAATGTTTTCCTCACCACTGTAGACACATGATGATCAAAGGCTAGATTGCTGTGTGTGTCCCTAAGTCTCTGACTACTGGGTCAACTCTAAGGGGTATGTTGTCAATATGATAGTTACTAGGGATGGATGACTTCCCAGAGGATACTATTATGCATTTCTTGGCATTTAGTTTTAGTCCATGGCTCGGACACCAGTTATTAGTCTGTGTCAGCCCATCCTGGAGAACATTTGTGTCAGTGTGAGATTCAATGACAGCTCCTAATTTGCAATCATCTGCAAATTTACTCAATCAGAGACCACTGACATTAGTCTTGATTTCTGAGAACTAAATGCCAAAAAGAAGCAGTACAAGGACTGATTCCTGAGGTACTCCACTTGTGACTGGCCTCTTTGTAGAGGTGGACTCCCAATTCTAACTTCCTGGGTCCTGTCTGTCAGCCAGTTGGCTATCCACCGGATGACATACGGGTTTGAACCTAACCTCTTGAGTTTGTCGTCAATGCCCGAGTGGGGTATTGTGTCAAATGCCTTGGCCAGGATAAGGTAGGCAGTATGAATGATTCTGCTCTCATCCATTGCTTTGGTTACATTCTCAAAGAAGTCCACCAGGCCGAGTAGGCATGATCTGCCCTTAACGAAACCAAACCAAATTGGGTTGGGTCCAATGCCAGGAGTTTTACTACATCTCTACTGATCATCTCCATGATGATTCTTTCCATGGCTTTACATACAAGACTAGGGAGACTTATGGGTCTGTAGCTTCTAGGGTCTGTAGATGGCCCACCTTTGTGCAGAGGGATGACTGTTAGCTTTCTCCATTTTAAGAGGCACAAAGCCTGATCGGGGGCTACAGTTAAATAGTAATTCCAGAGGCCCTGATAAGGTCATGTTTCATGCTATTTAGAAGGCATCTTGGGATATTGCCTTTGCCGATTGATGCAGTGTTTTTCATCTTAGAGCATTAAGGACCTGTTCCCTGGTGATAGTAGGGGGAGTTATATTTGATGATATTTCCTGAGGGAAGTTTGAGGGGGAGACAGGAGTAAGGCTGGAACTGAATTTATCAGCCAGGAGGTTTGCTATATCTTCTGGCTCAGTATAGGTGGCTCCATTTACAAATGAGCTCTGCACACAATGGTGTACTGTCTTTGGAGTTGCGGACATAGCTAAATAATGCTTTGTGGTTGTGCTTGGCCTAGGAGGCCAAACATACCTCAAATTTGGCTTTGGTAAACTTCATTTGTCCTCTGAGTTGTTTGTTTAATTTGATGAGAGTGCTACTATCCTGCGGGGTGCTGCACCTCCTAATTTTTGCCATGATTTTCTTCATCCTGTTATACAGCCAATTGAGTTTGGGATTTCACCAGGTTGACTTGTTTTCTGAGTTAGTTCTGTACTTCTTCCTGGTGGGTACAGCTGTACTGATTTAACTATTGCATTGATATTATTTATTTTATTTATTTATTTATTTATTGACATTTGTTAACCAGGTTTGTCCAACTGGGCTTGTGGTCCATTTTCAGTGGAGACCTGAGGAGAAAAGCTCCAGTAATATATTTTAAAACAAGTACAATTTTAAACAATATTGATATGATAGCAGTTATAGCAAAATGATTCACATATGTTGGGTTACATGCATAAAGTTAAAGTCGTATTAAAAAGAAGCTAAGTAACAATTTTATATTGATATAGTTCAATAGGTCAACAATAAACATAGGTTCATAGGTTCATAGGTTCATACTAGGCTATCTGCCCGAGGGCATTTACAAGCCTAGCCCCATTTTTTTGTTAACCACACCCCTTTAGTTATACCCATTATTTATTTTTTTTTTGTCTGTTGACTGACACTGACGAGGAGGATCCTGGGGTATATGTATATCTCCTAGTTCTCCCATCCATTGGTCCTTGAACAACAGCAACAAGGCCAGCTGCCTCACATATACCGATTTTATTCCACAGCATAGGGAGTCTTTTGGTGATGAATCTATCCCTCCAGCATCCCCTTTAAAGTTCGTAATAGCGTTTAAGTCTCCGCCTAAGTGGCTCTCACTGAGGATCTTTTTTTTTGAGGTGAAGCATATTCATCAAATCTGGGTTTGACATGGCCTTTAATGTGAGGGAAGGTCACCTCAAAGCAGGCAAGCGGTGGCGACTGAAGCTGGAGTTCTTGGGTCAGTTCAGCAGAGGACAGGATGTTTTTGACCTTTATCCTTTTGGTCTTTGGTTTTGTGGCCTTTCCAGCTGCTGCAAGTGTCGGGGTCAGATCATTATCGGTGGGTGGGGCAATCATTGGTCTGATGAGAGATGAGTGGATGAGTATGAGGAGACTATGACTAGAATCTGACTGAAGATGAGAATCCCTGATAAGGAAGGTGGGCAATGGTCTTCTTAACTACTACTTTAGCTACATGGGTGTCGTCAAACCACTATACTATCAACCTGACCCCTCCTTCCACCTCTGCTCAGTGGTTCTGTGCTCAGTGGATTGCCACCACCTATTGTTTTTTGGGTAACCTTGTTTTTCCCGAAGGGTATGACTATCTGGCACCATGGCATGGCTTCTGTGAGCTCTGCTGGCAGTGGTTATCCGTTTCTGAAGGACTTCTGTGTCAGATGTGTTTTTGCAGTTGCTCAGTTGTCTAGTTCTTCTCAACTACATAACAGTCATCTGCAAACTTTGTCTTGTGTAACCTCCTGTTTCCAGCTTGTACTGAAAAAGTAGATGCCAAACAAGAGTGGGCTTGTGACAGAGCCCCATGACGTGAGCCCCTTGAGGCCATGAGGCTGACTGACCTGATTGTAGCTGTCACCACTGTGGGTTGCAATGTAATGTGATGTGTTTCTGTGAACATAGTTTTTTATTAACCGAGCCTTCATATTGTATTGGGGTCAAGTCCAGATCCTTAGCCAGAGGTGTATTAGGCCTTTATGGACTGCTTATATGCTCTGTTGTTTAGAAGACTGTGTTTGGAGGTTTAGAAGGCATAGAAAAAAGTTTGACAGTTTGAAACTGGGATGGATGGGATGGATCAAAGTTCCTATGTTCCTTATTTATTATGTCCATTATTCCATTATGATCCCTCTCTTAATTTTGCAGATAGGCCTGGGTGGGTCAAGCTTGGCGGGTCGGTGAGTGGGGGCTGGTGGCACAGTGGGTGTAGAAGGAGGGACCCACAATTCCAGGGTAACTCCATCGAGTACAGAGATCCTAATAAAATAAGTAAACCATTGTTGGTTTAATGGGTGATGTAAGTCAGTGGAGCTTGTGCCGGGGACACCATCAGGTCCCATGGATGGCTCCTGGTTTTGCTTGGGAGAGCACTCTGGAGAGCAGTTCTCCTTGGGGGCTGGAGATGTTTTGGGCTGCAATGCTTGGGTATTGGGGAGGGGTTTTTGGGGGGGTTGGGGTGTTGCATCTTGTTGGAGCAGTGTGTATCAGATCACTTTCTGTCATTTCTTCTGAACTCCTAAGCATATCTGGGAGTTTCTAACATCATTTTAACAATCTCTAAAGCATATTTTATAGTATTTTCTGAGGTTTCTTGCTTTTTTTTTCTTTATGATTTTTTTTGGATGATTTATGAGAGATCTAGCTCTTTTAATTTTTAGTTTTTACTTTTTTCTTACTTTTAAGGATTTTGCTCTATCTTGTCTGTCTTAGTTCCTTTTATTTGTTGTTTTATGGCTGGGGTCCACCAGACTGTTTGACTGGGCTTTTGGTAAAGAGTCTTTTTTTTGTTTGGGATTGCCTTATCCATGCAGTCTGCCTGTGTCTTTGTTTTGCTGGGGTTGCTGAAGCTCTAGTCTTGGTTTGAGACTGGCTGCACCTTCGGAGAAGTGAAGTACACTTCACTAGTTGTAAGTGAAGTGTGGGCTCGGCTTTCGTTCTTTACTTTGGTCTTTTTTTTATTTCAGGTGTGGGTGGATTAGAAGTTCTCCAGATGTGGATTTTTAGATCTCTGATGTGAGGGTGAGGGGTATACTTCCGGTGTTGTGCTCCCATGTCCCCATGGATGAGATCAAGTCTGTTTTCAGTGTGTTGTCCTGGGTGTGGGTTTGGTGACTTGTTGTTCCATTGCATTTGAGTTTCATGTTCACTTGAAGGGTTGGGCTAGTGTTTTTGCCCAGTAGTGTTCCCTTTATTTAGGAAAGTAGTGTCACCTAGTATATTGGGTGATTATGGGTTTTCTGTTTATGATGTGTTTTGGTGAGGTTCCTGAAGTGAGTGAGTTTGGTCTGTGGGTTGCCCAGGGTTCCACATGTATGCAGAGCAGGCACGTAACATGTATGATGGTCTGTGTGGGGCCCCTTGCGCCAATGTGTTGCCTATGGTCCTGTGCACCTGGTGTGTCGTTGATGAATATTTTGGGACATTTTTTGTTTGTATAAAATTGTGCAAATGCATAGTAGACACATTGGAGAGAGAGGTGTAATGAGGTACTAAGTATGGTCCTTTTGAGATTACATAAAGGGAAGGAAGACTAGGTAGGGTCATGGCAAGGGCAGGTTCTGGAATTGAGAAAATACGTTTTTAGTTCATTTTTAAAGTGTGCGGTGTGGAAGATTGAACGCAAGTCAAGGGGAAGTTTGTTCCAAGCATGGGCAAGGCAGTGTTTGTAGAGTAGTTTGCCTACTGACCTTTTTGGGTGGTAGGTATCAAGTAATTGTTGGCTAGAAGTACAGAGGGTCCGGGATGGGATGTAGATGGAGACTAAAGAAGATAGAGATGGACAGAAGGAGGGTTTATAAAGAATAGAGTGTAGCATATGAAATTGATAAGATAGCAGAAACTGGGGAAGTTCAAGCCATTGAAGAGAGTTTAAAGAAATGCAATGGTGTGAGTTGTATGGGGAGTTAGTACTGAATGTGGCTATTTTATGGTAAGTCTGTTGCAGTTTGTTTAGAGTGGAGGCCAGGATATTGGTAAGAACTGGGGCGGTGTATAAGAGGGAGGAGAGGAGAAGTGCCTGGCCCAGGGTAAGTCTAGATTCAGGGGTTAGGAATTTTTTTGTTCCGATATAGCAGACCTAGTTTCTGGTTTGTTTTTTTTTTTGTACATTGGAGTATGTGCAAGTTGAACTTGAGTTCGTCATCGATAATGACCCCTAGGAGTTTTGTGTGGGTGTTGCAGTGAAATGTACTCTTGAGAAAATAATTATTTCCCTAAATTCCACATTTATATTGAATAAGGGTTCAACTTGGCTACCTTTAGCCAGGTTGGCACAGCAAGCAGTCCTCTACACACATCACTGTGTAAATGAGCAAAAATATTTCCTTCTTCTAAGTGAAGCCTCTTAATTCCCATCCCAGTGTTCAATACTTCTTAATTTTCCATGTATCTATAATCTTTATCCTTTACCTACAGCCTGCTGCCTCTTACATCTCTCCAGTTCTCTCTCATCCTCTCCTCTCATTTTGCAGCAGACCATAATCACTGTAAATCAACATCTGGCAATGGCAAATACTTATTATTTATATACTTGTTGTTTCCTTGAGACATTATTCTAAATGTCCACGCTCCCCCAGTGGTAAACTCAAGGCACTTATACTTACATTCATTCGAACCATCTGAGGTATTGTTTATTTAAAAAAAATAAAGAACTCGGGTGAACAATATAATGAAGCCAAACTTTCATGCTAATCATTCTTCTAAGTCCATATAGTATGTTTTTTTAGTTTTCTATTTAAAACACCACAATAAACAAGTTCTATTGATTTTAAATACATCAATCTACCCATTCCAGCAGACACATTATGCAACCCACTGCACTGCATTCATTTATTATCATCCAACAGGTATTAATCTCATCATTCTTTCCAAATGACCCCCCCCCCCCCGAAAAAAGATTTGAAGAAACTGTATGATACTGAAATAAACGGGAAATAAGTAGAATAAACTGGAATGAATGTCTTTATTGTTTAATTATCCAAAATTGTGCTGAACAGATGCCAGGCTCTCCTTTATGTGCTAAATCTTCTTGCACCTTTCAGAATAAAAGTCTGCATAAACTATACTTTGGTTAAGAATGTCTTATTATGTGTGCTGGAGGTATATGTCAACAACATCTTAAATCAGATCTTACTGTCTCAAATAACAATGCTAATAAACTGAAATAGACTGAATTATAATGTCTGTAGCTTCTGTACTCATACTGTGTGTAGTTTCTGTACACAGAATTGGTTAATCATTATACTGTCTGTAGTTTCTGTACTTAGATTGAATCCTTCCGCACTCAGTCTGAAATGTCTATATAGAGCTTTTGTGGACTGCACTGCTATGACTTTCTGTGCATCACTCTGAACTGAATTACTTGTTTCTGTGCCTGTAGTATCTCTCAATAATACCAAAACCCTGTCACTTTCTTAAAAGTTCTACACTCCTCTTTAACCTTGGTTCCCAAGCCTTGTACCATCTAAACAAGATCTGTTTGTACTCATTGGACAGCACATTCTGTTAGCACATTTTATTCTTATCAGTATTCTTAAGGAATGTTTCAGTACAAATAACCTGCAATTACTACTGAAACTGCAGGTAAAATGTAAACTATAAAATGAAGATATAAGCCTGCTTTAATACGGCAACATTTCTAGGCCTGTGCAAAGAAAATACTATATTTATGTCTAACAAACTGCATTTAATTGAAACATAATCTTACACCTAATAAAACAATTGGAGGAAAAAAAGATCAAATTTACGAAAGCACTTATATCTACAATGAATACTTACTTTTTTCCAATACCGGCTTCATCCAGTTCAGGGTCACGTGGAAGCCAGAGCCAATTCCAGCAAGCAATGAGAGTAAAGCATGGAACCAATCTTGGATGGAATTCCAATCGCTTCAGTCAATCACATTTTGTTTTTGTCAGTTAGTAATAACACATTACCCAAAGAATGTCAAATGGATTATCTTCCCAAAAGTATGTTCACCTCTTTTATTTCTAATGGTATGACACGGAGGCAGGGCTGGCCTTTTGCCAAGTGGACTTGTTTGGCCAAATAGGGTCCAGTTCCCACAGGGGACTCCATACCGGACTGTAGCAGGACCACTATGTCTTATGTGGCCCACAAGAATCACCTAAGACCCAACAGCAAACTGCAAGACATTTTCCTACCTGAAGTCTTGCTTCTTGAGTAATGACAAGTCTTGTTTAGGGGAACAGACTAGAATTCCTGTCATGCATAGCCCTACTGTCCAGTACGCTGTTATTAATACTGAAGTTTTGTGACTCTTGTGTGACTTACAATGTCAGTTGCTCATTCTCCCATCGTAGTTGGTCACTGCTGTTGACAGCTCAACAGGGTTTTTGACCCAAAACTGACATCAGATTAGTCATTTAGTTTTATGCATCTTTCCAGTTACTGTTGTACAAGACAGTAAGATTACAGAATGACCAACAGGATGTAAAGGCTCAGAGTGATACTGTTATCTTTTGCTTCTCTTGCTAAAGTGTAAACAGTTGGTTCTTAATGTACATAATTCAAAAAAAGATAACTGGGATAGTCAGTCTCATGCAGTATGAAAAGAAACACTGGTATACACCAACAAAAAATGAACAGATACTGTGAGGTAACTTCCAGTCACAAAGACTTACAACAGAATGTTTCAACAATATGGCATAGGGACACTTGCTCTAGTTACAGATAGCAGCAAATGAGTCCAAGAGTAGTGAAACAAAGTTGTGCAAGATGAAGGAAGGTAAGAAGCGATCAATTGAAAAATGATTCCACTTGGTTAAAACAGCAAAGCAGTAACAGAAACAGTTCAAGTTATAAAGGTAGTGCAAGGATGCCAGTGTCTCAAGAGTTGCACACAAATTGGAGGTGGGGTGTGGGGAGGCCACAAACAAACAGAAACTTAAACATAGAAAATGGATGTCCTGGATTAGGGAGGAGTTTTAGAGAAGTTTATTGCAGAGAACTGAACAAAGAAATACTGTAGGGTTTGCATATTCTCCCTTAAATCCATGTAGTTTTCCTTAAGACATTCTGATTTTTTCCCACCTGCCAATAAATGCTGCTTACTCGCTACCTTAAAGTTTATCTGCAGTTACTGTTACCCTTTTGGCCTCAGCTAAGGCTGGATATAATTCAGAAGCATTAGTCAACTTGTCTGGTTCAACTAATAAGTAATCAAAATAAACTTTCAGAAATAGCTGTAAGTTTGTAGGTGTGAAAACAATGCTGTTTCTGAGGAGAGACCTGAGGTTACTACTATTAGCAGTATTCAAAGGAAGTTAAAGATTTTTATGCAGTTCTGTTGAAATACACTGACTGCATGAGAATTAACCTGACAAGGGACTCCCAGTATTTCAGAGCAGGGTCATGACATGATTGTCACATACACTGTTGGAAACTCCTGGTGTGATTCTCAAACAATCTGGAAATATATCGCTGATTGATAAGTATATTTCTTGGCATTTTAACCTTTTAGAATTCTGCATTGTCTTAATTCTGCCTGACTGAATTATTGTTTGCCTGACTGAATTATTTTATATATTTTCTGGCATTGTTGTATGTTTTTTCCCCCTCCCTCCTACCCTATTATTGTAGAGTTGTTATGTTGGTGGCTTTGCAGTTGCCCCCCCCCCCACTGTAAATTTGATCTGGGACACCCCTCCTCCCAGTCTGGTGTTCACTCTTCTTAATACAGAGAAAACATTTGAGAAGGCCAACCCACTTAGGTTTTTAACCTCTGCTCCTCCTTCCTCTCTTCTTGCACTTTACTAAAAAAAAAATTGCTCTTTATTTTGCTTTTGCCTCTTCTTAAAAGTACTTTTATTCTGCTGCATTTATTACTGCTTGGTAGTAGCCTGATTAAATTGTAACTGTTATTCTAAGCCTTTCAGTTTAAGCACTTGGGCTTCAGACCAGTTGTTTTACATCAAGAAGGTTTGTGGTCTGCACTGTTGGGGCAGGACAGGTAGCTTACATCCATCTAAATTGGGAATTGCTGATTAAAGGCTCACTACTGTCTGTTATTCTAAAAGTGTATTAGTTCTGGTTTAAGCACTTTGGCTTCAGGCCAGTTATTTTACATTAAAAAGGTTTGTGGTCTGCACTCTTGTGGGAGGAGAGGTTAGATTCTGCTCTTCTGAGCTGGGAATTTCTGGTTAAAGGATTATTATGCTTGCTTATTTGAACTGTTTCTTTCTGAAATTGGTGCGCCTTGTTTGCTGTAGCTTAGACTAGATTCAGGAATGCTGAATCTAGCTTTTTTGTATAACTTGAGCACTAATCCAGGCCATCTTTTTGGAGACGGTTCCCCTGCACCCTAGTGGCAGGAGTGTGCAGTTAGAACTTGTCTGATTGAAGACTGCTTGAACAGGGCTCAGTTTTGAGCTTTTTTAGTGGTTAATTGGGTAATTTGTTTAAATCAGTTTGCTCGTTTTCTATTGTTATATAAAAAAGTGCACTTTATTCATCTGTTTTTACTGTATTTGTGTTTCTTACTACTTTATTGCATTTATTCTGCTGCATTTATTACTGCTTGTTAGTAGCCTGATTAAATTGTAACTGTTATTCTAAGCCTTTGGTTGAAGCACTTGTGCTTCAGACCAGTTGTTTTACATTAAGAAGGTTTTAGTCTGCACTGCTGTGGCAGGACAGGTACATCCTTCTAAGTTGGGAGTTGCTGATTGAAGGCTTAGTGTCTGTTATTCTAAGAGTGTATTAGTTCTGGTTTAAGCACTTGGGCTTCGGGCCAGTTATTTTACATTAAGAAGGTGTTGGCTGCACTCTTGTGGAAGGAGAGGGTAGATTCTGCCATTCTGAGTTGGGAGTTTCTTGTTAAAGGTTTATTGTGCCTGCTTATTTGAACTGTTTCTTTCTGAAATTGGTATGCCTTGTTTGCTGTAGCATAGACTAAAATCAGACCTGCTGAATCTAGCTTTGCTTTTATAACTTGAGCACTAATCCAGACCATCTTTTTTGGAGAAGTTTCCCCTGCACCCTAGTGGCAGGAGTGTGCAGTTAGAACTTGTCTGATCGAAGACTGCTGGAACGGGGCTCAGTTTTTAGCTTTTTATTGGGTAATTTGTTTAAATCAGTTTCCTCATTTGCTACTATTATATTAAAAAAAATACACTTTATGCATCGCCGCTTAGCTAGAGTTAAACTATTCCTGGCACCATAAAGTCTGCTCTTCAAATTTGCCCTTAGAAATGGCCAGTTTTTTAGTTTTGGCACTCGAATCTGTTTCTTTGAGCTCAGCACTTGTTTAGAACTCATAAGCACTAAATAAGCTACAAATTACTACAGCACCCAACTTTACTCACTTTTCTAGAGGAAAACAGCTTTTAGTACTTAATAAATAAGCACCTATCCAGGCATGTCTAAGGGTCAGCTTCCGGTGTTTTCTCCTGTCTACCTGATGAATCTGGGCATCTTGGGGCAATGCAGCAATTGCCTCATGCACACAGACAACCCTCTCCTCCTACCACCCAACACTACAACCTGTGAGAGATGCCTTATATAGCCAAACTGGAAGCAAAGCTCTCTTCACCCAAGACTGGACTAGACAGTCAAGAGGAGAAAGTAAACACTTGCAGCACACCACACTCATCACATAGTCTCTTCAAAACCTACACCACCAAAACACACATACAGAGCAACACAAAAAAACACGCCTACATTCGTGGAGGCTCTCAATAAAAATCTGCTCAAGCAAAAGAGACCTCCAAAGGAGAAACGCATGCAATCTCCACCCTCCAATACAACCCAAATGACACATAGCCCACAAACTCAGTGTGCCACTCAACCACAGCCCAAAAGGCATAACAACATACCCAACACTCTAGTCATAGGGGGCTCTATAGTCAGGCACACTGACGTTCTACTCACCAGGCTAAACAAGGAGAAAGTTACTGTCAGCTGCCAGGATCCACCACATAACCCACGCACTCAAGTCACTTCACAAGTACAAATATGACTCTGTCATTGTCCATGTTGCTGTGAACGACCTAAGACATACCTCCCTGGACTACAATGGAGGAGCTCTCTGATCTTGTAGCCCAGGCAGGTATGACCCTAGCCCTGAGTAGCATCCTGCCATCACCCAGAATGATAGCATAGTACAAGGACAAAATGATTGACTTCAACAATTGGCTAAGCTTCTGGTGTCATTCTAAGGAGATCCAGTATCTGTCTGCCTGGGATGACATGATCGACAGACCACAATGCTTTGCCAGAGATGGCCTGCACCTGTTGCCCTTGAGATTCCGGATAATGGCTAAGGCTCTGCCACTCCTATAGTGCCTTTATTAGGCAATGATCAAATGACAAATTCACCACCATAACAGGTACAAGCAAGCAAAATCTGAGGGTAATGCTACTCAATGCTAGAATTCTAAAGCTCAAAATGCATTTACTTGAGACACTCCTTAAAATGGAGAACATCGACATCTGTGCAGTGACAGAGACCTGGTTCAAGGCTCCAAAGAGCACCCCTGCATTACCAGGCTATAATTCATAACACACCCTTCGGCCACCTAACCTGGACTGAAACACTAAAGGTGGAGACGTGTCCATATTCATTAAAGATATCCACACCTCCAGGCTAGTTGCTCAGCATAATGCATCCGAGATTATCCAAGTGCAACTAACTCTGGGCAAGACCACAATCCAAATTGTAACCTGCTACAAACCCCCCCCCCCACCATGCCCCAGGATTCCCACTCCTCATTTCTTGATACACTGGAAAATATTAGGGTACAACCCAACACCCTAACAATGGGCGATTTCTACTACCCCACCATTAACTGGGAAAACTACTCATGTACCAACTCTTTTGCTCAACATTTTCTGGAATTCATAAATTCCAACGCCTTGGATCAACTTATCCACACCCTCACCAGGGGCAGCAATATCCTAGACCTGGTCATTACCAACATGGGCGACCGGTGTTCCACACCAGAGGTCAATTCTTCGTTTGTCAGATCCGAGCACAAGCTAATCAGCCTAGATATCTACATCCTTCCCCCACCCCCCATTAGGGAAACCACCGTAAAACATTTCTCCAAAGCCAACTTCACGCTTAAGACTGAAGTGGCAAACTTCACAACACCCATGCAGATGGACAATAGAGGTACGACTGCTGAATCCTACACAAATGCACTTTATAAGCACTTACATGAGTGCATGGATCGTGCTATCCCTAACAGAACCAAGATGCTATCCTCCAAAAAAAGCCAATCTGGTGGTCCACTGCCATAAACAAACTCTACAACAGAAGAAAGAAACTGTTGCAAAAAAGTGTAAAATCCCATGACTGGAAGAACTTTCTGGTCAGCCTCAGTAAGAAGCTGAGATCCCTCATAAGATCCTCCAAAGCATTCTATAGCTATGTCAAGAATATCTATGGCAGCACTCAGATCTGCTCTGACTTACAGCACAATGGCATTAAATATACAGAACCAACTGATTTTTCCAACATCCTGGCAGATAGGTTCAGTGCTAACTTTACCTCTCCTCTCATCCCCTAAAGGGCCCATCTCTACACCGGAAGAATGCAAAGTTCCTGTAATCACAGCTGCAAAGGTAAAAACCACACTCTCCAAAGCCAAGAACACAGCATCCATGGGACCTGACAACATCCCAGGCTGCGTTCTACATGAACTATAGAATGAACTGGCACCCCACCTAACCACCATGTTCAATCATAGCCTCACCTCAGGCTTTGTGCCGACTGAATGCAGCACAGCTACGGTTATCCCACTCCACAAAGGAGGAGCCACCACGGACCCCGGGAACTACTGCCCCATAAACCTAACGAGCCTGGTCCGCAAGGCCATGGAACGTATCATCATGGAACTTATAAACAAAGACATTGGAAATCTCCAAACTCTGGACCCCACACAGTTTGGGTTTGTAAAAGGCAGATCATGTCTCCTGAACCTGATTGACGACTTTGAAGCAGTCACCAAAGCTGTAGGCGAGGGTAAGGTGGTTCACACAGCCTATCTAGATCTTGCCAAGGCTTTTGACACCATCCCCCACTCTGGAATTACAGATAAACTCACTAAACCTGGTATAAATCCCCATGTCTCAAGATCGGTTGCCAACTGGCTCAATGACAGAACCCACACTGTGAAAGTAGCAGACTCCAAATCCAACTTCAGACAAGTGGAGTACCACAGGATTCAGTCCTGGGTCCTCTCCTGTTTGGTATCTACTTTTCTGAAGTACAGACTAACACAGAGGGTCTTTGGCTAATGAAGTTTGCAGATGACTGCAGACTAGGAGCCATAATTGAAACTCCTAACGATGTGGACATCCTACAAAAGGGCCTCAATTAGACAGATGCCTGGTGTCAAAGCCATGGACTCGAGCTCAATGCCAAAAAGTGCATGGTCATCCCCTTTGGTAAAAACTCTGTACCCGAAAGTATGGTAAGAGACCTTGGGACACAGGTGGACAGTAATCTCTCTTTTGATAATCACATCACCATAGTAGTCAGGAAATCCTTCTACGTGGCACACCTCATCACAAATGGTTTCTCATCCAGGAAAAAAGAGGTCACTGTTCCCCTCTACTCGTCACTCATTAGACCCATTATAGAGTAAAATGCCCATTTTGGTATGTACCTCACAAGACATCTACAACAAATGGGAAGGCCGCAAAAATACTCCACAAAGAGGATTACTGGCCTCAAACAGATGCGCTAAGCAGACCATCTCAAAAAACTCCAGCTTTACTCTGTCGCATATCACCTACTCAGAGGTGATCTCTGCCTAGCATACAAAGCTATGTCAAACCCAGAGGTGTTGGACATGTTCCAGTTAATGAAATCCCAATCCTTCCGAGATACACACTCTAGGGACCTAAACCTTGTCACCGCAATAAACAGAACATGCTGGAGGGATAGATTCCTGTCCCAGAGACTTCTCATATTCTGGAACAAACTACCTATCTATATCAGACAAAACTCATTAGCACACTTCAAGAAAAATCTTTATGACTGGATGGGAAATAGGAAATTCCCCCCAGGGATCTCCTCTGTGACTTTGCTCGACAGGGGCACAGGAAAATAATTTTCTTGGGTGGTAAAAGCCAGGGTACCTTTTTGGCTAGGCTTGTATAGGCCCTAGGGCCAATAGCCTATTACCTACCTATGAACCTATGAAAACACATGAAATAATAAATGAGTTTTATTATGAGAATGCATAACCTGAGTTTACAAAATTTCCATGTTCCTTGTGGCCTCCCCATCTCCCCCAAAGCCATCAAGCCCATCCACACTCAATTAGTTGTCTTGACTTTCTGCCATCTCAGCACACTGGAGAAGGATGAGCGAGTTGGGAACAACAATGAGACAGAAGATCTTACCAGGTTTCATGTTTCAATTGACCTTACTTTGAAGTAGCATGGTGTGCTTAGTGTTGTCTGTAGCACCTCCCAAAAAGGTGTGTGCAGAGTACTTAATTTGTCAAGACAAGTTTTATGTTATTTTTATTTACATTTATTATCCAGGGTAGAGCACTGATCTTCAACGACCTTTCTCATACTCAGCCCAGCAGAGGTGTCTGGTTAAGTGACTTGCTCACAGTCACACAGTTAGGCAATGGAGGCTGAGGAAATGAAACCTTGCACCACGGGACCACATTAAGCATTTCATTAACAGCTCCTTAATCCTCTAAGCCAGTAGTCTACTTTCATCTTAACATATTTTTTTAACAAAATATGAGAAGACAAAGATATTATTTTATTTTCAATATACAGTAGTAGCATATATTCCTGATACCTAGTTTGAAATAATCTTCAATCTAGGAGGCCACTGGGTGGAAGGAGGTTGGGATGGTGGTATTGACAAGATCAGCTTGGAGGTCCCACCAAAGAGGTCCAATTTGGGCCCCACAATTTCTAACGCTGGCTTGTAAGGAGGACTAAGATTCTGGCACATTACACCCTCTTCTAATCTAGGCAACACGATTATGCTCAATCTCCCATTTTATGAACTATTTATAAAATCATGAGTGGGCCAAATGTATGACTGTAATTATGCAGATATATTATGTTTAAGACACTTCTGCACATTTGATTATGTAGCAAGTAAGCTCAATTCCAATGTACTACCTTGACTTAGGGTGGAGACTTACAATTTTGGGCACATAACTAGTATAATAAAGCTAGTGGAAGGAAAAATTAAAATATTACTGAACAATGAAATTTAGTTGACATTGTGGTGGTGATTTTCTCTGATATATGCAAATCTCAGAACATTTTACTCATTTTTTAAACATCTACAAATATACCGTCTGATGGACCTTGCCTGACTCACCTAGTGAAGCAAATTTAAACATAGGTATTATGATTAAAGTTGTACAAGTCCAAGAATGAAATACATCATTTGAGTTTTTGGGTATGCTATAGCATCATTATGAAATATAAAAATGAAAATCAAAAAGCGTAAAAGTAAACTACAAATGCTGCAGTAAGACTCATTTTGTAAAGCTTCTAGATAACAGCCACTGTTGATCAGTTGACTTGAGTTCTGTTTAACAAATAAGTCTCATGGGATACACAACTGTTGTCTGTGGAAATTAAATATTTCTTTATATTAATCTAATATAAATAAATATTAAATTGTAAGTCTGTTATTTCAAGATGTTTGGTTTTGAATGGTCCAAAAGAGGAGATCGAACCAAGAATCCAACTGCATCAAGAAATATTCTAGCTACCTATAAAGTAATTGTATATATTGAGCTCTGTTATAGTGTCAGGCTGATGTAAATAGTGTACATAGTTATTAAGATGCTATATACAAAAACTATGGAAATTATTCGACTGCATTTGAAAAAAAAAAAATTTTGAAGGAAAAAAATTGTATTCTAGCCAAGCATTGTACCTTATACTGACAACTTGTGAGTTACATAAAAAGGAGGCCAGCTTCAGATCCTACATTAGCAGATATCTTACATGTACAATACCCACTATGTGAACAGGAAGCAGAACATAAGATATATTAATGAATGACCTGAACTGTAAAGTATATGCATTTCAAAGTAGTAAAGCAAACATGAACATAGATAAAATCACAAGAACAAAAAACTAAAGCACATAGGTGTTCCTCTGAGACGAACGGAATCTTCATCAACACACCATCTACATGCCATGGTAAACACAGACCTGGCCAGCTGCAAAAAAATGTATGTTCAGCATTCAGGACACTGATCTTTTTCTTCTATAACCAGCCTATAATTCTAATTATAAGAGTTATAATTTCAGATGCATTTCTTTCTTCCTTATCATAATGGTTTCTAATGACATGCAAGACTTCGCCAGCCTTGGTCGTGAACCTCAAACATCATATATTATTCACAGCAGCTTATCTACAATCATCGTTACTTCTCTGCATTAATTATCAACTTTTAGCAACAAGGCACTTGCACACACATCATTCCAACAAGATCTCAGGATGCATTACTATCACTGTTGCTTAACAACAGCATGCACAAGAATGAACTACTATATTTAACCACAGCTTATACATACAATGAAAAGCAAAATCATCTATTCACTATTTTATTGTGTACTGAAAATGTTACAAAAGCTTAAATTACATAATACAAAAACTGCTGACCCTAGAAAACTGAAAATGTAACTTTTAACATTACACAGCATCATAAGACTGATATTACAATACATAATTATAATTACAACAAGGCAAAAGACAACACAGAAACAGAAATGAGAAAAAACAGGAAAATATGGGAAAAAGGAAACAGTCTGATTTAAAAATATCAAATTTAATATTCTGTAGTTGCAATTAATATAATCAAAATTCAAAAACTCTAAAAGCTGCAGTGCTGTCTATGTAAACTCTGATAATTTGCATTAAGTCAGACAAGCATACATACAAAAAATACCATAAACAACAATCAAAGCCTTGTCTGGCTCTGTGGTGCTGAGGATTAAACCCCTAACAGTGCCCTCGACAAACCATATTCAAACAGCAGCACAGACACTGGAGGGACTGGACGGGGGAGAGCAGCTGATGCTAGCTCACCCATCATGGGTGCAGGCTGCTTAGACTCTATGCAATAGCAACAGTAAAAGCCTGGGCCATGTCATGTTGAAAGTGGCATTCTGCTTAGTCATCAGGTTGGATGTGTGGAAGTGGAAATGCTCTTAACATATCAAAAACAGTTACTGTGGAGGTTGCAAGAATGCCACAGGAAGAGAGGGGGTGAGGATACCCTCTCTGGCAGCACTACAATGCTGCGTCAGCATCCTCCATCTCCTTATCAGCCTCAAACACAGGTAGGTAGAGTTGAGCCTGGGTGACAAGAGGAGGAACTGGTGGCAGCTCATTGTCAGCTACAGAGGGAGGAAGCAATGATAACAAAAATCAGTATCTGTGGACTTCAAATGGACGTGTCTCCAATGTCATACAGGGATCAATGTGCTATTTTGTCATATTCCACTCAGATGAATAATATGCTGCTCTCAAAGTAATACCTTTGTATTAATGCTAGATTTGGTAGTGAAGAAATAAAGCACTGAATACAGACCAGTCAGTTTAGCAGCTTGAGTCTGACAGAATTGAGGAGAGGATGGAAGTGCCAACCCTTTGGGGGAGGGGTACAGAGCAAGACACACATTCCCACAATCCATTTAAGTAGAGCTGGCATTGCATAATCCTGCTGATGTTGGGCTTTCAGCTTACTAACTCATCATCTGGTACTAGGATTCATTAATAAGTGTGTATCTACTCAAACAGGAGGGCATTAGTGGTCCCACTTGTGATAAAGGTAGCTTGACCCCCATAAGAGAGTAGGTTTGGCTATTAACAAAATGCCCTCCTAACTGGGATGCTGAGAGACAGATAAGCAATCTTCATGGGTGCTTGAATGACAGCCTCTATGTATGGCTTTAGCCTCCATGCTTCTGGGGACTCCCCACCACAAAGGAATGAATGGGTTGAATTCATGTGAGGAACAATTGTTGGTCAGAAGGCGAGGCAAAAAATATATAAAAATATACATCTCTGTATTAAAACTTGATAAATCTGACTGTGGCTGTCTCATCTACCTTCCAAACTATGTTATATGTATGTGATTTTAGCTATGTAATTCACAAAAACAGAATGATGAAAAGGAACTGTGTCAGATAAGACCCCTCCAATGATTTTGAGTGCTGAAAATAAAATAATTAAGGTGAAGTATTGATTTTTCCTGCGCCATCCAACACTTCTGCTTAGATACATTTATTTACTTGAAGATCACTAATGTGAAAATTACTCCACTTTTTCCAAGTTAATAAAATGTTTCCTACCACACACAATACAGGGTGAAAATGCTCTGAATTCAGAACCTGGTTCCTCAGTACACATTTTGACATACAGTCTCAATTTTTTCAGTTTTGGAGGGAAATTCAGAAGACGTGTCAAAGTATATTTTTATCAACAATAAACTAAGCTAAATGTAGCAATGAGAAATAACCCTCACTGACTCTGTGGCAGCAGGTGTTAATGCAGTGATACATTCCATGACTTGAGACATACCTCACTGGACTATATGAACAGAGACATGATTGAGTTCTGTGAATATGTATCCCAGGCAGGTATGTCCCTAGCCTTGAGCAGCATTCTACCCTCACCTAGGATGATACTGCAATGTTGTTGCTGTTGTTGTTGTATCTTTCGGCTTTTCCTGGTTAGGGGTCGCCACAGCGGAACTCCAGTCCGCTAATGATTGGCAGTAGATTTTTACATACCGACTTGCCAGGCCTGACGCACAACCTTCAATGAAGGTACACGCCCATTCACGCATGTCTCCACACAAAAGACGCTTTAGCTGAGAATCGAACAAGACAAAGTCTTGCTGTGAGGCGACATATAAGCAAAAAATGACTGGCAAAAAAAAATTGGCTTCTGGTGGTGTTTAAGTTAGCCTGCCCTGGGATGACACGGTTGATAGACCACGCTGCTTTGCCACAGATGGTCTTTAGCCGTCAGCTCTAGGCTTTTGGTTACTGGTTAAGGCACTTGCCTCCCCATAATGCCTTTTTTTAGGCAAGGTCTCAAGAACACAATTTCTGATGTGAAAATATCACTTGCAAATAAATTAAAAGTTATGCTGCTAAACGCTAGGAGTTTAAATCAGAAACTGCACTCTTCTGAAGCACTCCTCTCCCTGGAGAATATTGACATCTGTACAGTCACAGAAACTTGGTTCAGAGCTGAAGAGAGTACCCCGTCCTTGTAAAGCTATAATTCCTTCCACACTTTCAGACCACAAAATGAACGAGTGAGAATCAGAGGAGGAGGAATATCTATCTTCATCAAAGACAAATATACCTTTCGACTGGTTAGATGGGAAAACCCCATGAAGTTACTCCAAGTTCAATTAACTTTGGGTAAGACCCTCATTCAAGTCATCATTAGCTATAGGCCCCCTTCAATGAACCAAGAAACCCACATTGTTTATTTGGACCTACTTAAGACAATCAAATTGCAACCAAACACTCTAGTCATGGGCGATTTTAACTACCCCTTCACTGACTATGAAACTTATGTGAGTATCAACATGTTCATGCAAAGGTTCCTGGATTTTAACACTAATGCCCTGGAACAAACATTATGCAACCCCACAAGCGACTCAAATATTCTTGAACTGGTCCTCACCAACATGGGTGACTGCTGCACCACCACAAGTATTGGACCCTCAATGGTTAAATCTGATAACAAATCAGTCACATTTGAAGTAGCTATAACACCTGAACCCCTCTTAGGTGAAACCAGGCTAAAAAAATTCACCAAAGCAAATTATACCCTCCTAAGGCATGGCATAAATAATTTACAAGCTGCTTTTCCCACAGATGACATAGAGAACTATACTAAGGTATACATAACTGCCCTGTACAAACACTTACACAAATGTATCGACCCAGGTGTACCTGATAGGGTCAAAACAAGATCCTTAAGAAAAAAACAAGTCTCCTCAGTGAACATCTAGCATTAATAAGTTATACAAGAAGAAGAAGTTGCTGTCTAAGAATAAAAGAGAGGACACAGCACTGGAAGAACACCCTTCTCTACTTGAACAAACAAATAAGACAACTTGCAAAATCCTCTCAGATCAACTTCAAAACAAACTTAGCAACCATAGCAAAGGACAACCATAAGGCATTCTTCAGGTACATCCGTAAACTAAAAGGTAGGACCCAGACGTGTGATGACTAGCTGTGGATGGCATCACACACACACACACACACACACACACACACACACACACACACACACACACTGATCCTGCAAAAACAGCTAACCTTTCAGCTGACACATTTGGTGAAAATTTCATCCCTACTGTCCCCTCCAAACACCCCACAAAGCATTCCCACTACATCTCCACCATCATGCATCTCCAAAGAGCAAGTCATTAATGCTCTCTCCAATGCCAAAAACAAAGCCTCTGTGGGACCAGATGGCATCCCAAGTTGCACTTTAAATGTTCTAAAACATGAGTTAGCAACTCCATTAGGTACTCTCTTCAACCAGTGTCTGGGTACTGGTTTTGTCCCTACTGAACAGAAAACAGCAACCGTCATCCCCCTTCATAAAGTGGGTACAGCAGCAGACCCTGGAAACTACAGACCTATAAGCTTACCCATCCTCATTTGCAAGACCGTGGAACAAATCATCATGAATCTTATAAATAAGGACATAGGTGATCTCCAAACTCTTCATCAGACACAGTTTGGTTTTGTCAAAGGCAGGTCATGTCGGTTAAACCTGGTGGACTTCTTCAAAAACATCACCAGAGCCACAGACAAAGGCAAATGTGTGCATACAGCCTACCTTGACTTAGCCAAGGCCTTTGACACAATCTCACAATTGGGCATTATTGATAAACTCTCCCAGATGAATATCAACCCATAAATCGTCAGGTGGGTTACTAAATGGCTCACTGATAGATCATACTTAGTCAAAGTTGGGGACTTTACCTCAAGCAACAGACCTTTCACCAGTGGGGTTCCACAGGGGTCAGTGCTGGGCCCCCTACTGTTTTAAATATACTTCTCAGAAGTTCAGGCCAAAACAGAGGGACTGTGGCTAACTAAGTTAGTTGAAGACTACAAATAAAGTGCAACCACTGAATCCCCAAACAATGGCAATATACTTCAAGAGGGACTTACACAAACCAATGACTGGCGCCAAAGCCATGGACTCAAACTCAATGCTAAAAAATGAATTATCATCCCGTTCAGTAATACCAATATTCCTGCAGACTGTTATATTAATGCCCTAAGAAATAACTCAGTAGTAAGAGACTTGGGAACGCAAGTTGACTGTAGCCTAAACTTTGACCACCATGTGTCTACTGTGGTAAGAAAGGCATTTTACATTGCACACCTCATTAGCAAAGGCATTGCATCGAGTAAAACAGGTCATAACACCCCTGTACTCAACCATCATTAGGCCAATAATTGAGTACAATGCTCCCTTTGGTATGCACCTTACCAGGCACCTGCAGGAACTTGAGAGACCTAAGAGATTTTTAATCAAGAAAATTCAGGGTCTCCAGCACACATTATACACTGACAGACTTGAAGTTACTGTCACTATACAGACTACTTATAGGAGACTTGTGTCTGACCTTAAGAGCAATCTCGGATCCAAACTTAATGGAAATGCTGCACATCCGCAAGTCAAATGGGACAAGGGTAACCTGCTCCAGGGACCTTAACCTGGTCTGTGACATAAATAGGACCTACTTGAGAGACAGATACGTGTCTCAGAGGTTGCCACTCCTCTGGAATAGGCTACCAATTCACATCAAACAAAGCCCCTCTATAAAACTGTTTAAGCATAGCCTGGATGGGAAACCATACATTCCTGCGGTGGATTTCAACTATGATCCTCCTAGGTATGGGCAGTCATTGCTAACTAAGATCACAAGTTTAGGCAAGATCCTTTATACTGGGTTTCTCTAGTATTATATTGGGTACACACAGCTAGGCTTATAAAGACCTTCGGGTCAATAGCCCAGTAACCAACTATGAACCTATGAAAAATGACTATTGCTCAATTGTGCATTTACAGAAATTTTTGTTAACTATTGTACTTACTTGAGGTTGTAATTTGAACTTCTCTTCCTTTGTATTCTCTTGAGTAATGGGAAAAAATGGCCATCTACATGATCATTCTATATCTGATTAACAAAATAAGATGTTTTTCCATTCTATAATAAAAAAGTAAATATGCATAGAGAAGGCAAAGTATTCTAGTGGATGCTTTACCAATATAATGAGAAATATGCAAGTTCTACAATTACTGGAACATTACAGTTCTCTGGTCTCTGACCAGAAACCAGAACAGCAGGACTGGTGCCTTTAACCCCTTTTAATGAAGACAAACCCCTTGCAAGCTAGAGCTCCTTCCTACCTATAATCCCTCCTTGTTGCCGAATCCTCTAGATATACTGTGCCACCATTACAGTACTACTACTTCTATGATACGTATGAAAGACCTTTCCTGTCCCCTAAATGATCACTCACAATTCTCTCAAGAAAAGAGAGTTTGGATGGGGGTGGGCAGGTTGTTACAGTGTTTGGACAGACCAGAGAATTCTAATATTTCAGTAAGTACATAAAGTGCATATTTCTCAGATGCTGTTTAGGCATTGGTATAGCAGGATAGATTCCCCAGCTAGTATGGGTGTGGTCTGCTCCAGTAAGGATTTCAAAATGGTTGTATCAAAGGAAGTTCTTGTCTGGAATGGAGTTGAGGCTTGAATGTTTAGCAGAGGTACGCACAGATCATTAAGTAGCCACTGCTGTGATATCCTTAATAGGGAGATTTTATAGAAAGGCCGTGAATGTAGCTTGAGGCATGACGGAATATGCTTTTGGTGTGACAGTGAGCTCTTTGCCCGTTTTGTCATAGCAGGAGGAGATGCAGTCTGAAATCCACTTCACCAGTGAAATCATGGAAATCTCTTGGCAAATCTTAGCCACTGAAAAACTAACAAAAAACAGCTCATCCTTCCTGAAGTCCCTTGTGCACTCCAAATAAAACAGCAATTGTCTAAGTACAGTCAATGCAGTGCACTCTCCCCTTTATATACCAAGGAAATAAATATGGACAAATGAATATATTGGTTCCAGTTAGGTAGGAAGGACAGCTCTGTTCTGAAAGAAACCTTGTCTTGATGAAAAACAATAGAAGGATATTGAGAAGACAAGGCATGCAACTCTGAAATCTGTCTTGCCAAAGTAATGGCTACAAGAAACACCCTCTCATGAAAGAAATCTGATATCTGTAGAACTTGCTAGTTCAAAAGCAGACCTCATTAGGTATGGGAGAATGTGTCTCTAGGAGACTGTCCTGGAGGAACTATGCTAAAAACGTAGGGGCACTTGGTGTTGAATGGCAAAGCAAAAGTATTGCAACAAGCTTTTCACCATTTCTTGAGTATACTACATGACAATGATAATGAGAGTTAATTTGTGATGAAGCAGTATTCATCTGCTCAGTCTGTCCAAAATTATACTGGACATCCTAGGTATGTATGCTGGTATTAGAAAGTGATGTGCAGCCATGCCTACTCCCCAACACACTCATGGCTTCTCTGCACAGTGGATAAGAATGGGTTCCCCCTTGCTTGTTGATATACCATACCACAACCATGTTGTCTGACTGTATGGTAAATGCACCTCAAAGAAGCACCCCCCTAAAATGTCTGATGCACTAGGACTACCCACATCTTAAGTATTCTGATGTGCAATAATGTCTGTTCTGTTGTCCATGAACCTTGTACTGTCTTGTTCAGGAAGTGTACCCCCACCCAACATGTCCATGATTACCATTACTTTGGGAATTGGTTTGGCGCACAGACACCCAGTTGACAAATTGTGTTGATAGGTCCATCACCGGAAGCTTTTCCTAATGGCTGTTGACATTCTGACTGCATGATGCATTGATTGACATGACTGATCCCACTGGGTTTAAGTAATTCATTTCCAGTTTTCACATGTTTACCCTGATATGAGATATATTTGAAATGAGGCTGCCATTAGAGTACCTTTAGAATCATAGCTGCTGATGGATGGTCTTTCCTTATGGAGAAGATGCGAGACCTATTCTACAATGTCTGATACCATTTCTTCATGTAAACCTGCCAACTGATGTATGATGATGATCTGACAACTTAAAAAAATTAAATCCTGGGAAGACTGCTGTCTGGCTTTAACCACCTTGCTAAGTGATCCCTAAAGAAAGGCATATGTGGAGCAAGTACTGTGTTACCATGACAAGCTGATACATAGATTATGCTGCCAGAAGCCAAATCAGCCAAATAGAGGAAGATCCATATCTCCAGAAGTTGCATGTGAGCTGTGACTGGCACCATACATTTAGAGAACACCCAGGGGGTGGTGGTGAGAAATAAAGGAAGGGCTTGAAACTGAAAATGATTGCCTCTGAACATTAAAGCAAAAATACCTTCTCAATGCTTGAGCTATTTCTGTGTAGATAAGCATCCTGAAGGTCTACACAGCACATCCAGACCCCTGCCTGCAAAAACTGGAGTACTGACTACACTTTGATCACCTGGAAAGACTCTTTTACATAACTGCTGAGCCAAATGAGATCAAGAATTGGCTTGAGGTCCTTGGTCTTTTGGGGTACTGAAAAATACCTGGAGCAAAATACATATCCTTTCTGGCCCAGTGGGACCGCCTGTATTGCTCTTTTGATAAGGAGAATTTGTAACTACTTTTGGTGCTACTTTCCTCAGTTGCACTGAAGGAAACTGAGAAGTCTGAATAGGTGGTGATCTAGACGAGGGAATTGAAGTAGTCTCTAAATATGATTCTCCTTACCAAAACTATGACTTGACAGCCATCCATGCCAGCATGTGCAAAAAACAGAAGTCCTTCAAACTGCCTCAAGGGGGAAAAGTCAGGCAAATCATCAGGGCTCACAGGAAAGGAATCCTCAAAATGATCCTTGACCTCTCTCCCTGGTTGTTCAGACCACTACTAACCCTGGGGTGGCATCTGTACCAAAATTATCTTCTGCCCTGAGAACTTAAATCTGGCTGCTGTCTGTGCTGGGGATGTTGGAGCTTAGAAAACCACATGTTCTTGGTCCTTTACTGGTTACACTGCAAGGTCCTTGGAGGACAACAAACGTAATCCCAATGACAGGGAGTGTTTTGCCTTCTTGATCATATGTAGCAAGTTTATCCTTGGCTTGTTACCTGAATAATGTAGAATCATCAGAAGGAGCATTTGCAAAAGCCACCTTGAAGTGGTTTGGAAAATACATTAGATGCAACCAGGTCTCTCTCCTCATAGCTAGACCTGATCCTGCCAATATGGCTACTCCATCCACCTCGAAGTAAAAAGAAAATATTTAATAAGTAATACACTGAACGTTTTTCATCTGGTTATATCACAAAACTTCTTTAGAATCAACCATCAAACAGTAAAATCCATTTAAATAATGTTTCTAACTGATCACCTGACCCATTACCTCCATTCGAATAATTAGACATAAATATACATTTAAAGAAATATATACTTAAAAATCAGAAATAAAAACTTCACTAAACATTGTGTTAGAAAATGTATATCACAATAAAAGAACCAGTTGTTATGACATTGTTTAAACTAAGTAGAAAGCTCCAAATAGACCAGCAAGGCAGCAAGAGTTCAATATATTTATTAAATACTGATAATAATACAAACTAGTTTCGGCCAACAGCCTTCTTCAGTGTAAAACAGTATAATCAAGTTCATTTGCATCATCCTTTAAATACATATCAGGAGCCAATCAAAAGGTTGAGCTCGTGAATACTGTTAAGTTTGAGGATTATTTATAATACATATTTAGGGGCACTTAAAGTAAATCATATAGATATACAATAAGAATTGGTGTATATAATCGGGTGAGGTGCATCCATAACATGAAAAAGTAACCAACAAGTTACTTGCATGAAACAAAACAAATTATTAACATATTCTAACAGATTCATATGACAATATGTACATACTTAGAATTGGTTTTTATTATACTGTGCTTGGAGAGCCTCTATCGCAGGCTATTCAACTGTTTCCAGTTGAGAAACCATGGATAAAAATACCAAATACTGACATTCAAAGGACTCAAACATACTATGTCATAGGGGAGCATATGTTGGACCAAATACAGTATGTATACATGAAAATGTAAATATATAGAAAATGGTAGTGGGCAACGCAAATAATAAGCATAGAACATAAGATAGATCAACAGTAGTGAGAATAGCAGCCTGAGCATAATGGCTTTTTACACTGTCCACCACACATGACACCTATTATGTTTCTGTCCAAGACAAGATAAAGGACCACCAAATGCAAAAATCAATATTAGTTAATACGATTAATAGTTATTATTATCTAACTTCTCAATCTTGAATATATTCATGCTGGGGATCTACTTGATCTTCCCTTGTTAAGTAGAACACCCACGTGCTAATAACATTTTGTTATTGATAACCCCATGGCTATTAAGTAACAATTATAGATATTGGAACAATTTCTGCATGCTGTATTAAAAGGAGCATATGTTAGACAGCTACCTAAATATGTATATCTCAATATCAGTCAGTTAATAAATATAACTTGTAATGGACATGGGATACAATGAAAGGGATCAACAATACTACAATCTGCAACCTAAACATAAGGGCTTGCACATTTCTTGGAAAAGTAATAAAGACCGTAATGTCTCTAGTATACATATGTGAAAGGTGCCACTTGCAAACCATGAGAAAATAACAAAAAACGTACCAATACATCTGATTCCAACTTCAATAGCTTGGAATCTTGACACCCAGTTCAGTGTTGGACAAGGATATTTGGCATTCATGATCCTAAACATATATAAAGGGAGACCAATAAAATTTCCCACATGGTGTCCTATTGTTAATGGTACTAATGATAACTCAATATGATCCCTATAAGTGGTCATTTAATCCCGGGTGAAATAAGGCCCCCAGTGTAATTATCCAGTGTTTCTCCTTTCGATCCAATAGCCCATGCCAACCTTGTTTATTAGTTCTGTCTCCAGAAATACGATCAATAACCATAAAAGTAAATCTCGCTTGGGAGTGTTTTAATGTGTTGATATAGGGCACTGGTCTCCTTGTGGTTTTGATATCACTGCGATGTTCGCTCATTCTAATTCTTAAGGCTCTGGAAGTTTGTCCAACATAGAATCCCCACAGTAGCAAGAAGCCAGGTACACCACCCAGTCGCTACTGCAGTTTCCAAAGATCTTAATGTCAAAACTTTGCTAGTATTACGACTGGTAAATGCCTTGGATTTCAACATATATTGACAGGAACCACAATGGCCACAGGGGCCAATCAATTCATCACCATGAAGTGTCAGTTGTTTATGTGTAGTCCCCCCACTTGCCATATGTTTAAAGTGTGAAAAATAGGAACCTAAGGTCTTACCACGTTTATATGGGACCCGCTTATCATTGGCCAATAAAATGTTCCAATGTTTATTTATGATGTTTCTAATCATATTGATATTTCTGCTATAAGTGGTGATAAACCTAACACTTGTGTTAGAAGAAGATGGATTCTTGTTTTTATTCTGATATTGTAGTAAGTCGTCCCTCACAAGACGATTGGCTCTACTCTGAGCCAACAAAATATCAAATCCATCATATCCCCTGTTAATAAACCTCTGACTGAGATCCCTACTAGCCAATTGATATTCCTCCATGTTGGAACTGAGACGTTTAATACGTATGAACTGGGATTATTGGAATACTCCTGATTGTGTGGCGGGGATGTAAACTTGTTGCATGTAACAAGGTGTTAAATTGCGGGTACTTATGAAAGACAAAGTATTGTCTGGGTTCCTGTACACCGTCACATAAAATTGATGGACTTTTATCAAATGTCACAGAAAATTCAAGTCCCCAGACATTATCATTGAGATACTCAACAAATTCCATAAGTATCCTACATCAGCCCGCCACCAACCAGCAGTCGTCAGATAACGCCAAATATCCATTTCAACCTGAAAATGTTGTGTGATGTATCATAGATCAAAGATTCCTCAACATAAGCCATGAACAGGTCGGCATATATAGGGCAAATGATGCCCCATAGCTGTTCCTTGGAGCTGCCAATAACATTGGCCCTGGAAGTATAGTACATTCTTATTTAACACATGCTCGACATACAAATCAACAGGGTATTGAATCCCGGTGAATATAGGTTTACCCTTTCCAACCAGTATTGTAAAGATTGGAGACCCCAATGGGGTATGCTTGTATATAATGATTTTACATCCAAGGTACATAAGTACCACTCAGGTTCCAATTGGGTTTCCCTAATTAACTGTAGAAATTGTGTAGTGTCCTGCAATCTAGATCTAATATGTCCCAACAAAGGTTTAAGATATTTGGTGAGGAAAGCTGATAGGGTTCAGTCAGAGAGCCTATTCCGATACTATGGGTCTACCCGGTGGTTTTCAAAGACTTGTGGATTTTCGTAAAGATATAATATCTGTTTAGATGGTTCCGACACTTTAAGTGAGTCCAAGCATTTCTTATTTATGATGCCTTCCTCAAAGGCCAATTGCAAAAAGGCATCAATCTCATCCTTGAATACTGGTGTGGGATCTATGGACATGTACATATAGCACTTTGCCTGACAATTGAGTTAACCCTTCATGAATGTAATCCGCAGTGTTCCAAACCACAACTGCACCTCCCTTATCAGCAGGGACAATGACTATGTCTTTATTGTCACACAAGGTATTCAAGGCTGTCCTATCATCATTCGATAAATTGCTAGCCAGCATGATATGTCCCATGTTTTCAAAGTGAATATCCCTCAAGATGGAATCCATAAAAATGGATACATGTTTACTCATAGGGGGATGAAAAGAGGACCTACCAAAACGGAAGTCCTCAGACGATTCTGACCTATTATCCTCAAAAAAGAGCCTAAGATTTAACATCCTACAAAAGTCATACAAATCCTGTACTATGTGGTATTCTTGACTAAAGAAAGATGGAATAAAGTTCAAACCTTTATTCAACAGTGCAACCTGCTCATCCGTTAATATAGTCTTGGATAAATTCAACACATTCTGAGTGGTTTCAGAAGGATCTCCTATTTCAGGAAGTTGTCCAAAAGGCCTTGAAGGGAGACCGGAGTGACCACTCTTTCTGTGCTTTCTGCCCCCGGTCCCTTGCCCCTTCTAAAGGGAACTCTTGTTAGTTCTCTTCCTATTGGGTGAGGTCCTCTCACCTGGACCCTCAAAATCCGTAAGGGAGGATTCATCACCAGATGTACTATATGAGCTATCCCCCTTGTTTTTAAGAATTGATCGTGGTCTCTTTTGGTGCGACTGGGCCCTATTTTAGCCTGATTATTATCCAAATCTCACCGATCTGCTAAAATCAAAGGGTTTACCCGTTGATAATCAGAAAAATCACGATGAAACTTCTTAATTTTGGATTCTTTTAAAATTTTTAGTGCTCCATCAGTTCCGTGGACAGTTTTTGATGTTGTCCTGATATTTCGTAGATGATTCAAACTTTTGAGCTTCTGAGCATATATTTTTAATTTCAAGTATGTTAGAATCTACTGTCCTCTCATAATATTGTAACAGTATGTTCACAAATGTCATGGATCCTATCTGAAGTGCCTCTTGCCAATCATGATTAAGTTTATCATCTGGCTTCCCAACTAGAGGCTGAGTTCAGAAAACCTCTGGGAGCCATGTTTTGGGCCGAATATGCTTTAAATAACTTGAGATGCCAAATGTTTGATCTAAGGGTCTTGAATGCTTTTGTGATTGAGTGGAAAAACATATCACAATCAACCACAGATGTCTGACCCGAACTGACTGGATCATTGCTTGGCAATTGATCAATGCCAAATACTGCTATATCTTGCCGATCAGCACATAATCCAGAAAGAATGGTGTTTAGATCCATGTTGTGAACAATATTAAAGTATGCTACTATTAGAAACTAGTGGAGCACCAAATCGCAAAAGATTTATAAATTGGAGTTAAAAATATAATATATTGATTAGGAAGCCCAGTAACATCAAAACAGAGTAGACAATCAAACCCTCATCCCTAATAGGAAATCACAGGGTGGCAGAAAGCACAAGGAGATCGAGAAGAGATATCACTACCGATTGTCCCTAAAAAAGATAAAGATTCAAGATAGATTTGAGACAATGAGAAAGTGAAAAAACGTAGCAAAATTAGTATGACACTATAAACTTGTATATATGATAAAGCAAACCAACCTGAATTGATTGATTCTGGTATTCAATAATAAAGTCAGAGTCCAGTAAGTCAACAGAATCAGCCCCAATAGGCCACCCTGTCAACTAAAAGTTGTCACCATTATCCAGCATGACAATCAAATACTAGAACACATTACTATAGGTGTTACTCAAATAAAGAAGTAAACATCCAACCATTATGTTTGCTGTGGTCCCATACTCTCAAATCCCTAAAGGTTTTGTATAGATATGTATATCAGATGATCAGCAATATAATGAACCGAATATAACAAACGAATCTAATACTTCTAGAAAAATTTATGAGAATATCTACTGGTGTAATTTTTCTCAAATAACAAACTGCTAATATTACAATTGTATCCTTGCCACAATCACTGAATACTCTGTTAGAGTTTATTATAATATCTGTACCAAATATATAACCAGCAGTCACACACAACAAAACTTAAGTATGTTATAGTTCAGTTTTTAATAGTGGTCAGGGGACCGAGCAGTGGGTCATTTCAAAAACAAAGACAAAAGCTGGCAATTGGTACTTACTAACAGTTAGGACTACTGTATGAATTCTTATAGTAGTATGACTCCTATTTACATATGTATCTTAGATTCCCAACACAAATGTTATAGTGTCAAACAATTAAGGATTAGACTGTTATAGCATGTCAAAACCATTCCAATCCTGCTAGTGATCAGATGTTCAGGGACAACAATGATATCTTCATTCAATTAAGTAGTCAAGATAAGATAAATATAAGTTCCATTCACAAGCTGTTTACTAATAACAGCAAAGGGTAAAAACGCTTATATATTCATTACAATAGCACAAACTGTTATATATATATCTCCATTACCTTTAGGCTAATGTACCTAATCACATAGCATATACAACATAACTATGATACCATGAGGTATACTTGTTTGTAATCCAAAGTGATGTGTTATCATATGCAGTTCCAAGCTCTAATAGTTAGTATATATCCCTTTCCTTAACCAAAAACAACAATTATATAAAAAAATTTTTTTGGGTTCAAAACCTTCCATAAAGTGACTGGTTATATCAGATTCCCTGACATAGGGATCATAGTACTAATAGTGCCCCCACATACAAGAAGATGAAAATAGTTATTTCCCCGCTCAATGTCTCATTCCCAAATCCCAGTCCCACAGGCCATCAGTTATTATGATCCCCTAATCAAACAATGCCTGCATATATTTGTGCCCAAATATTGGACTGTTATAGAGTCTTAATTGGCCCAGTATATATCTCAGGCTAGTTTAATAATTCACAACCTGGTGCATCCCAATACAAAAATATATTGTGAGCACCACCCATAAACACAGGCCTGTAAGACCGAACACTGTCGCAAGTGAAACGGTCGACCAGTACACGTTTAATACACCTCAATATTTAGATATATTCATGTATCAGAAAATGCACACAGCATATGTACCAAAACTTCATTTCCACACCGTTCTATATGCCCTGTATATTTTCAGTATCCAATTTAGACTACGACTTCTTTTCTCCAAAGCAAGAAACACATAGTTACGCCAGAATATTAAATTGTTATAGGGTCTTAATAGGCCCAGCATATATCCCAAGCTAGTTTAATAATTCACAATCTAGTGCACCCAAATATAACAAATATATTGTGAGCACTTCTCATAAACACAGGCCTATGGTAGCGAACACTATAAAAAGTGAAACGGACACCAGTACACATTTAGTGCACCTCAATATTTCAATATGCCCATGTATCAAATAAGCATACAGCATATAAGCCAAAACTTAATTTCCACACCGTTTCTATATGCCCCGCATATTTCAGGTGTCCAATTTAAACTACAACTTCTTTTCCCCAAAGCAAAAAGGTTCATATGTAGATGTAGACAAAAAACATAAACCCGCTGAAAAATTAGTTTGAAATTCAAATGATGGTTTGATACGTCCCTAAACACAACCCATAATCATATAACCAGCTACCAGATAAAAGTATGGCTTATAGACCCTATTTAGTTAGGTACTCATTGCTCAACCAGATATTAATGATAGATAGGCAAACATTGCATTAGACAAAGAGGTAACTAAACTAAACATTATATGACAGGAGTTTTAAAATACTAGTAATGCTAATATAATCAGTGAGCCCAGGGAGAATGTGAGCCTGTAATCTAATTTGCAATATAAGCTCGTTGGCTTCCAATAAATCTTGCCAAGGATCCCCGCTGGGATCTTTGTATACTAGTTCAACTCCACAAAATGAAAACTGATATCTAGGGTATTGAACAACACTGCTTAGCAAACACGCTGCTCAATTTAAGATGCCTGATGTCTATGCTCCATCTATCTCACTGTGTATAAGACACATGGTTAGAGAGGAGGTCATGCTTATAATTGCCACATGGGCTTAGAACTGAAAGCATAAATTCCCTGATTGCCAATGTTTCAAAGCATTTGCTGTTTTCTTCAATGCCCCTTTGAAACCTAACCATATGTACCATGGAGTTCAAGGCTCTGACTGAACATACTAGATGCATAAACATGATTCTCTAGCCTATCCATCATCCTAGAAACCTTGTTATGCAGTCAACAAAAGATCCTTTACTCCAATATGGCCTGTCTTTAGGGGTGTGAAGATCCTGAATGGCTTTCTAAGAATGGGCTCAGTTATATCGGCGCTTCACAGACTTTGCAACAAACCATATAACCAGCACTACTCATGAAGCTAGAGGAAAGACATAAGCATCCTGCAAGATTTATTCCTTTGGAGGAAGTGAGAGCTACAATTTTACTGAAGGAAAGATCTCCTGAAAGGGATTTGGCTGAGACTTTCCTTCATAAAACTCTATATCTAGGGTTGGGGACTCAAAGCTGGATTCCATGTGCTTACTCTTGGACTTGCTCTTCCTAGGAGGACTAGGGAGACTATCCTCATCATAACTTCCATGTGAAGAGGAATCCCCAGATCTCTCTAGTGCTGGCCTATGCATCCCCGGGTCTTAAGACAGAATCTGTGATGTTCTTTGTAAGTGTCCAGAATCCATGTCTCAGGGCAAAATCAGTATCACCATAACAATAGGTATAAAGGAATGAGGTGTAGTTCCTTTCTACACCATATAATCTACCAAATCAGTACCAATGGCAACAAGGCTGGAGTAGACGCCTGTACCTCTGGTACAGTCAACAGTGCTAAGACCTTGAGAGCTACAGCCAAGTCATGGATCTTCAGTCAAATGACAAGATCTCTGACTTCAAGAACAGCCCTGATGTCAGTGATGTCAACAACCTTGCTACTAAATGCTTGACGCTGACCAATAAGCACCTAGTAACAGCCAACACCAAGGGGGATTGGCATCCAAGTTACTGGTGCCAAAGTAGTCAGCTTCGGTGGCAAATTTAAATCAATATTCACACAGGAACCAAATGCTACAATCGTTGGGAAACTGGACTAAGAGGAGGAAAAGAAGCTTATGGAACCATGGTTGGATCTCAGGCTGATATAGGGAATCTCAGGTCTGAGATGACGACATATATAATCTAGGCCTTGACAAAAGCTGATAGGAGGTGCTCTGAATCAAGCTGAGTGAGACTCCGGGGAAACCTAGGTGATATTACGGAAGGAGTGAAAGAAGGCTTACAAGAAGTTACTCTGAATAACACTTTCTCAGAGGCAAAATTCCGGTCCTATATCTGGATGTTGTCATCCTTAGTGCTGGAGGATTCCTGGTATCAAAGTGGAAACAGGCTCAGTGACAACAGATTCGTTCTATCTTGACCCCGACTAACAGAAGATAATGTAGGTCCTGCAGGAAACATTGAAGGAGGCTGTATTACATGCTGGTGTAAAAGTAGTTATTCTTGGAGTTTTGGCTGGAAAGAATTTCTCTAGTAGGAAATGACCCTTCACCTTTCTCTTTTCTCTCAGTAGAGAAGCGTGTTAATGAGGCCATCAGTGCTGACACAACAAGAATAATCCCTTTGCTTACTTATGTACTTTGGTGATCCGCCGAAGTACAAGCATTAAAGCTTTTACAAATAAGAATGTTGCTGTGAGGATGTGACCACCCTAAACATTGTGAGCAGAGTTTGAGTGATACCCGGGGAGACATCTTATGCCCACAATGCTTAAACTTTCTAAAGGCGTGTCTACTTTTCTTAAACATAACAAAGTACTTCTGCTAAAAAAAAAAAAAAAAATATATATATATATATATATATATATATATATATATATATATATATATAAATAAATCAAATAAAATAAAAAATAGAAAAAATAAGGAAGGATAGGGAAATTAGGTATAAAAAAGGTTTACAGATGCAACTGTATTTTTCACTATAATTATACGGCAAAATTTAATTATATGACTATGAAAAAACTTTCACAAATGATCTAAATCTTTCCCTAATCACTCAAGCTCAGTGGAGATGTTTTAATGAAACTGTGGCACTAAAAACGATAAGAGCAGGCAGCAGTGAAAAATAAATGTTACTACTGTTTATTGTAAGCGCTTTCGGCTCGGTCAATTCCAAGCCTTCATCAGACAAAACAGTGTCACTAAATCATTGCAAGTTTATATACTTCTAAATAATTGAAGTTCAATTAACCATTAATTAATCCTTAAAGGGGTCATTTAACATTATGTTTCAAATACATAAAAAACTTCCATGTTACATACATTTTAATATCCAGCTCTAGCAAAAATTGAATAAAATGACTTTCCTAATATAAATAACTAATAAATCAACTGGTATAATGAGCTATAAATACATAATATTAACCTTAAACTATTCATTACAAAATTAATATATACATTAATATAAAAAGTAGCAGCAAAAACTTTTAAACAGAAAATGTCATTAGATGAATGTGTTTCACAATGATTTAGTGACACTGTTTTGTCTGATGAAGGCTTGGAATTGACCGAGCCGAAAGCGCTTACAATAAACAGTAGTAACATTGATTTTTCACTGCTGCCTGCTCTTATCGTTTTTAGTGCCACAGTTTTGTTTGAGATGTTTTAATGGCAACAATAACAGATTCAACAACAATAAGGGATTATGGGTGGGGAAGGAGCTAAAGCGTGTGAAGTGTTCTTTGCTGTCAGTCACTAGAGGGCACCAAAGGTGCCAGTTCTGCTGTGCTACAGCCAAGACAGGACCTGAGACATGGACTGCTCCACTTTGCTAGTGTCATCTTTTCAAATAGGATCACAGGAAGTTAATAGGCTACTGGCCTTGAGGCCCTTATAAGCCTAGCCAAGAGTTTAGCCCATGTATAGACAAATCAGCACCCAATCCCCCTGTCCAGCAGGGACATGAGTGGAATCCCAGGGATGTATTTTCCATTTCTCATCCAGTTATCCAGGTTGCGCTTAAAAGGGGGTAAACAGGTACTCTGCTTGACTTGGAGAGGGAGTCTATTCCACAGATGGAGGAGTCTCTGGGGCACAAATTTGTCCCACCAACAAGTCCTTTTGATGTCAAAGACCAGGTTGAGGCTGTGTGTGCTGGTCACTTGAGTGGAGTTTGACTTGCGGATATGCAGCATTCCAATCAGGGCAGGGTCCGAAATCGCCTTGTATGCCAGAAGTCATCTCTGAGGTGTCTGTATGAAACAGGGCTTTTAGCCTATCCGTGTATGGTAGATTTTTGAGGTCCTGGATTCTCCTGGTGAGGAACCTCTGTGGTCTCTCCAGCTGCTGCATGTGCTTTGCAAGGTACATGCTGAATGGGACGTTGTACTCAATAATGGGCCTTATAAGGGAAGAATACAGGGATGTTATGACCTCCTTGTCCCTGGATGAGATACCCTTACATATGAGATGGACCATGTAGAAAGCTTTCCGTACAATGGAAACAACATTGTGATCAAAAGTCAGGTTGCTATCAATCTGGGTGCCCAAATCCCTCACAACTGACTGCGTGCTTAGGACATTGTTATTAATGTGATAATTTGTGGGGATGTCACTCTCCCCAAATGCATTTTTTTGTATTCAGCTTGAGGCCATGTTTCTGGAACCAGTCATTTGTTTGGGTTAGACCCTCTTGGAGGATGTCCACATCACTAGGGGAATTTATGACAGTGCCCAGCTTGTAGTCATCTGCAAACTTGGTCAGCCATAGTCCACTGGTTTTGGCCTGCACCTCACAAAAGTATATCCCAAATAACAGAGGACCCAAGATCGAACCCTGACGTATGCCACTCGATACGGGTCTACTGCTTGAGGTGGCTTCCCCTATTTTGACTAGGTGGGTTTTATCAGTGAGCCAGTTAGCTACCCGTCTGCTAACACACTGACTGATGCCTAGTTGAGAGGGATAGGAACCAAATAAAAAACACACCAAACAAGACTGTATACAAACTCGGTTTACTGCAGTAAAAACACACCAAGATTAAGCCCTTTCATCTTTCACATATTCTGATGATGTCTTCTAAGTGAAAGATGAAAGTGCTTAATCTTGGTGTGTTTTTACTGCAATAAACTGAGTTTGTATACAGGCTTGTTGGGTGCATTTTCTATTTGGTTCCTGGTCTTCTGTTATTCGCACTACACCAGATATTTGGATTTAGATGAGAGAAATGCCTGAGTGGGGAATAGTGTCAAAGGCTTCAGCCAGGTCAAGGTAGGTGGTGTGCACAGTCTTCCCCTAGTCCATGGCTTTGGTGATTGTCTCAAAAAAGTCAAACAAATTTAACAGACATGACCTCCCCTTGACGTAGCCAAACTGTGTGGGATTGAGTGTTTGGAGGTTGGCAATGTCCTTGTTAATGAGGTCCAAGATAATCTGTTTCAGGGCCTTGCAGATCAGGCTAGTAAGGCTGATGGGTCTAGAATTTCCCAGATTGGTGGACACTCATGGAGTACAAAGTGATCCATCCTAGTACCACTATTTCCACATATACAAAGAAACAGAAATCTGCATCCTGAGTGTCACAGCTTCAGACATAACTAGAACATCTGCCCATTATACACAGAAGAAAATCTGTTGAAACAAGCAAAAATAAACACCTATTTGTGAACAACATCTGCTACGTATAGAAAGCAGCATATATACAGTATCCTATCGGAGCTCTTCTTAATGGTGATGACTGTATTTATGGCACATATATGACCAAGCACAGTTGATTTGCTAAAATACAAATATGTTCAGACATTGTTAAAATGGTCTTTATATTACCATGATATAAATTACATAAAAAAGTGACTGGTATTTATGCACAGGCAAATTAAATAAACCTGAAAGACACTATTAGGTAAAGTCAAAACTAGAAAGATTGTTTCTCAACTCAGTACACATAACATAATTTCTAATTCCTAAAAAGGCTTGACTAAAATCACAATGGTTCTCAGAAGGGTTAGCAAAGCGGGATGATTTGTATATTTTATTACAGACAAACCTCTAGTACAAAAGTTTTCTGGCACACACACAAAAAAAATTATTCTGCAGGTAATAACTTAAAGAAAAAGTGTGGATATAGCCAGCAACTGATAAATTAACTACATAACACAGGTGCAATGATATGTTGAAAGAGAAATATCATACCCACAGAGCAATACATAATCTGATGTGCAGACATAAAAGGCAGCTTTTGAAATATTATATGATTATAAATCAGACTGGGAATAAACAGCTCTCTCCCATGACAGAACATGAGAATATGCTGCCTATAAATCATTTGATGTTTACATTAAACAAGCTTCCTTAAAACAAAGTGTGTGGGGAAAGGCAAGATGAAAAGGGTATGCAAATGTTTCTACTCTGCATAAATATACATGTACCCAAGAAACTGCAGAAAAAAGTAAAATGAGAACATATAAGTAAAAATGCTAATATAAAAGGCACACTAAAAAACAAAATGTATTTAACGAAATCTGCACAATGAAAGCAAATTTAACTTTAACTAGTAAAAACACAGATATTACTTAAAATTCATAATGCACACTAAAATGTAAACACAGTTATTTGTAGTAGTAATAAAATAAATATGACTATATTTGAAAATGGAATTTCAAGGGTAACAGCCACAGAGTACATATTTGTACACAAGTGTCAACAAAGCTACAGCCACACCCAACCAAACAAATGCCCCACCATGTATGAGATAACAAATTGAGAAAAATGTGTAAGACATGCATTCCATATTACAACAAAGCATGGTAATCTGGTAACTAGTAATAAAGTATACACTAGTTGTGACAATTTCTTTTTTTGTTGATTCAGCTGTAAGCTTTCTATTTAATTTGTGGCTCATTTCAGCTTTAAATTAATATTTTCTAATACTTCTAATACTTGAAATCTATGCACCACACTGTTATGTTACTTTAGGGAAAATCACTCCAAGACCAAATTTTAAAACATCAGTATGGTTCTTCTTCTTTTCTCCAGTAACCAGTTTTATTAGATTCAAAGAAGAAATGCATATTAGTGATGGGTAGTGTAAAATCTCAGCTATTTAAAAATCAATCCATACAACAATAACTCACATGATGCATGTCTGCTTATATTCAGTCCTGACAATTTAATTCATGTGTGCACTGTGTGGCTTATAAAATCATCTCTGAACCAGGACAAAGATGGATGGATTAATTATGAAAATTCCAGCTCTGCTGATGATTCAGTCCATTTTTATAACATGACCACAAGGGTATAACTTTAATGTAATGGGGTCCTTTTATTGACTAGCTGTCAGTTCACACTAGAGAAAGGATTTTATTGTGGAGATATGTACACAAAGCCTGATACAGAAAAATACTGATGAATTTAGCATTAAGACTATGTAAAGATGTAGTACCACCTCATTCTGGATATCTTCAAATAAGCCTAAGACTTGCCGAACAGAATATGGATACAGGATACAGCAATCTCAAGAGTAAATGAAAAAAAGACCAAATGCAGAAGATTACCACACATCTTGTTAAAAAGGAAAGTGTAAACTTGACCTGTTATTAAAAAGAAATGTGTAAATTGGGATCTGCTATCATGAATACCTATGCAATGATGCTAATAAATATCCTTGTGAATTCTCCTGCATCACTTTAAATTGACCATAGGCAAGAGTGCGTGTGTGTGCCTTCCGTGGAAGGTTGGACACCGGGCTGGCCACTCGACACAGTAAAACCCTACTGCCAATCATGAGCGCACAGGTGATCTGCTGTGGTGACACCTAACTAGGAAAAGCCGGAAGAAGAAGAAGATTCTTTAGGACAGGAAATGATTTACAGCCATGCAAAATATCAAACAGAAAGGTGAAAAGATGGTAAAAAAAAACCTGCCCAGCCAGAAATTAATTCTGCAGACATTTATAAATATGAATGGCAGATAGGTACTGAAATTAAGTTTGAATGCGATATAAATATATATGAATATTAAATGTGGATGTGTATCACCATAAGTAGGCATACTAATATGCGCTCTCCTTCTCGTAAGTTTACAGTGCAAGGCAAGCCTCTAAATGCTTCTGTAGACATTACACTGTGGTTGCACAGTAAAAAGATGAACAATAAACAATGTAGCTGATATGTCCTTTAGCTATTCCTGGAAGCTGTAAACCTAGAAACACAACATAAGATGTATTAAGGTAGCCAATTATGGCTGACAATTGTCCATGACTAATACACTTCTGCACA